>NC_046381.1:21786950-22085367 GCF_011125445.2 Fundulus heteroclitus
ATGGTACATTTAAATCCAGGCTTAAAAAGTGCATGGAAGAAACAAAGAGGCCATGGCCAGAATGTCTGGACCTAGTAAAACTGTACATGAGAATAACTCCAACGAGCAGTGGTTTGACTCCATTTGAAATAATATATGGCAGACCATATAAATTACCGCTGTTCACAATACAGACGCCACCTAAGGAGGAAGAAAAAACTCTAGCAGACTATATGAGAGAAATGATGCAGTTTAAAAAAGTGTCCAATGCAAATTTACTTTCAGGAGAACTTTTGTCTCCACAGGATCCACAAGCAGTGAGACCAGGAGACTGGGTGTTAACTGGGCGAGCCAAAGGTGGGAAGGACCATCTCAAGTGCTCCTGACCACGCCAACAGCTGTGAAGATCGCTGACAGACCTTCCTGGATTCACCTCAGCCACTGTAAGTTACAGAGACTGTTAAAGGCATACTATGCAACATTTTTCAGTTAATTAATATGTTCCATACCGTTTTGGATGATTAAATGAGTCATTTCAGGTTGAACAAAGGTTATCTCGGCCGCCCTGGTGGTCTGTGGGGGAAATACCGCACTTGCAATTGCAGGAGCAGTCGGCCCGCAGTCACAGGCTCAGTAGTCTTGTGTGCATCACGAGAGTCGGTCTTGCTTTACGGCGAGAACTGCTACACGCCCGCAGTGAAAGGTGTGCTCGTTGGTAGCGCAGTGGCGATATTTGTGCAGTTATCATGGCGGAACCAGCGAGAAAACAGCGAAAGCCCATGTTGGAGCAGGCAAGAAAGAGGAAAAGGGCTCTGGACAGAGAGAGGAGTCGTACACGGGGGAACATAGAAGGCTGCAAGGCTGACGCGGACCTCGCGTTTCTGCTGATGCGATTGTAAGTAACATTGTAGGGTTTCCCTCACGCTACCGCCTCGCCGACATTCCAAAAAAATAATAATAAAAAAATAAAACTAACTCGATATGCGCGCCGCTCAGCCGGTCAGCGGTGCAAAGTTTGTCTCCCCCCCCCCCCCCCCCGCCCGCTCCGCTCCGCTCCGCTCAGCCGGTCAAATAAACATGCAAGCATATCGAGTTTTATTATTATTATTATTATTATTATTATTATTATTATTATTATTATTATTATTATTATTATAATCTTTTTTTATGTTGGCGAGACGCTACCGCGGCGGCGGCGGCTGCGGCTTGGCGAGGCGGTGGCGGTAGCGTCTCGCCAACATAAAAAAAAAAAAAATAATAATAATAATAAAACTGGCGAGGCGGCGGCGGTCGCGGCTTGGCGAGGCGGCGGCGACCGCCTCGCCAAGATAGCGCTGCAAGAAGCTTGATGTTCATACCTTCACTGTGTTATTCATTGTTTGTACTGCCGTTTTTTCCACTTTTCGTTGCGTTCGCCTGTCTGCTAAGCTCAAAACAACCGCGCCTGGCTTGACGGAGGAACCAGAACAGCTGAGCATCTTTACGACAGTGCACTTTTACTTTCGCCCTCTTGGGGAGCCTCGCTGGAAAATCAACCCCGGTTGCATAGTATACCTTTAAATACCTAAAAGGTTGGAACAATGGGGAAGTCCGATTACAAAGAGGTTTGGTTTTTAAGGACCACTCGTCTCAACGTCGCTGAAGTAATCAACTAATTCCTGTTCTTTAGAGTCCTGGGTAAAATTAACATCTCTGCTAACCTAGCAAAAATGGGGTTCCCATTGAGATGGGGCTTCTTTTGCATTGTGGCTGTGCGTGCATTATCTGTTTCAGTCCAGATCCGCTGAGTGAGAGAGGAAAGAGGTTCATCCACTCCGCTGCCATGAAGATTTGGCTGGGTAATATCCCAAACCACTACGATGACAACCTATGGGAAACGTATGCAAGAACTGTTTTCGAGCTGCATAATAAGACTGATTGCTACGTGTGTTCTGTCATGCCTAAATCTACCAAGCAGCCTACCTTGTACATAACTCCCATGAACACCTCACAGGCTATTTATTTTGCATCATATGCATTCCAGTTTAGCAATCATGCCTAAAGTCTATGATTGCTAAAACTATGGGAAATGTAATGTTTCAATATCAAATGCTTTCACAAATCCCTCTTTGTACACCCCTGCTCAGTTAATGAACGCCACGACTGGGGAGATATGATGGAACAAGTGTGCAAAGGAGTAAAGTCGTGACTGTTCTCTTACAGTAATGTTACAGGCTATCCCGCCAAGATGAAGGCTGCTATGTCTAAAGGAATGAAACATCCAGTGTGTATTCACTCACCTAGTGAATACACACTGGAAACTATGGGAAATGTAATGTTTCAATATCAAATGCTTTCACAAATCCCTCTTAAAGAAGTACACCCCTGCTCAGTTAATGAACGCCACGACTGGGGAGATTATGATGGAACAAGTGTGCAAAGGAGTAAAGTCGTCACTGTTCTCTTACAGTAATGTTACAGGCTATCCCACTGTCATGTTAGGAGGAAAGACAGAAGAAGTTGTCTCAGTTGGAAAACGATGCTTCCATTTATTTTCCTTAAGCATGTAGTAGCAACATACAACTCTTCTGCCTCAAACCTATATCACTCTAGTTTCCTAGAGTTCCCCCAGTGGTCAGGAAGCCGAACTAGCATTACTGTAAATATACCACAGAAACCAATCTCACGACATCTCCCTTCTTTTAAAGTTAAACATTGCTAGATCCCAAACATCTGCAAGTGATTTCAATGTCTTGACGAAACCTGAATAATATTTCCTCTGATACGATTGATGGCTCTATTTAACTCAACCTTTAGCTGTCACAAGCCTTTTAACCTGAGGCTTCTGTCCAACATAAACTTGGATGTTTTCAGAATAGCTTTCCCACATCACATATACATTTATTTATTTTTTTCAACAAATTCCACACAGAACAATACAGGACATCATAGGGGTAGACTGCCCTCAGTCCTGATAGGGATTATTCTGCCCTTTTAACATTTATAGTCTCTCAATCTCAGAGGCAGCTTTATTTCACGTACTCTGGAAGTTGTTCTCACAGGAGTAGTTGGTGGGAAGAAGGATTTTGTGGGAGGACTCGCCGCTGGCTGATTTGATGGTTGTTCAGATGGTATGGCCACCTCTGTAGCTGGGGATCTGCAGTCCTGCTTTGGCCCCGCAGAGTCAGCCAAACGTTGTGCCACAGGAATATCCGTCCCAGGGGCCTCCTGAAGGTGACATCTGTTGCGACGGGTCACAGTCCCGTTGGCCATTTCTACAAAGTAGGATCTCGGCTCCTTGGACTTGTTGATGACTTTGGCAGGTGTTGTCCACCCATTTTCCCCATCAAGTTTCACTCTCACATTTTGACCAAGGAGAAGGTCGGGAAGAGGGCGAGCTGAATATCTGCGGTTGTAGAAGAATCTGTAAGAATCTTTAGCCTTGGCATCTTTCATGTGAACCAGGTCTGGGTTGACTGCACTTGGCATCAATGTCTTCTCCAAGACAGGAACAGTGGTGCGGATCTGTCGGCCAGTCATAAGCTGCGCTGGACTACAACCTGTTGCCGCCACTGGTGTGGAGCGGTAACTCATAAGAGCTAAACAGGGGTCAGGTTGTTTAAGGATGTACTTTGCAGTCTGAACAGCCCTTTCTGCAGCTCCGTTAGATTGCGGGTAATGGGGGCTTGAGGTTGTGTGAGTGAACCCATACCTCTGCTTGAATTCCTGAAACTCTGCAGATGTAAACTGTGTCCCATTGTCGCTGACGAGTTCTAGCGGGATGCCCCATCTCACAAACATGTGTTTGAGGTTGTTGATAACCTGGGTGCTGGAAGTGGTGGTGAGGGAAGCAATTTCAATATCTCTGGAAAAGTAATCAACAGCAACGAGATACATCTTACCCTCAAGCACAAACAGGTCAACTCCAATTCTCTGCCATGGACCACCGGGCAGGGAAGTTGTCATCAGTGGTTCGTGTCTCTGTGTAGGTTTGTGCTCTCTGCAAAAGTCACAGAACTTCACTTTGTTTGTGATCTGGGCACCAATCTTCGGCCACCACACCGTCAACTTCGCACGCTCACGACACTTGGTGAGGCCCTGGTGGCCTTCATGTAGTTGGTCCAAAACACCAGCTCGGAGTGCTGTTGGAACTACAATACGGTCGTGATAAAGGACCAGCCCATCCAACTCCGATAGGTGGCTTCTGGCTGCATAGTATCCATGCATTAGTGAGCCCTCTGACATATAACGAGGCCACCCTTTTCTGATGAATGTGATTACTTTTTGGAGTTCAGCATCATCTCGTGTAGTCTGGCGGAGTTCCTCCAGCTTTGGTGACCTGATCGGCTTACTAGCCACAATAGTGTTGACATATGCCTTTACTTGTGTTTCAGTTTCCGGAACATAACTGTCTTTTAACAGATGTCTGGAGAGTGTGTCAGCGACTACAAGCTGTTTGCCGGGAACATGTTCAGCGATGACGTTGAACTTCATAAGACGCATGAGCAGTCTCTGGCATCTCAGTGGCGTTTTGTCAAGATCATAAGAGTTAATCAGTGGTACTAGTGGCTTATGCTCGGTTTGTAACCGGACATGGCCCATCCCTTGGATGTAGCGAGCAAAACGTTCGCAGGCCCAGACCGACGCCAGACACTCCTTTTCGATCTGAGAATATCTCTTCTCCGCATCAGTAAGCGTGCGTGAGCAAAATGCAACTGGACGCAACTCCCCCTCATGGTTCTGTAACAGAGCAGCCCCGAGGCCATAACTGCTGGCATCGGCGCTGACCACTGTCGGTTTGTTGGCGTCGTAGTAGCAAAGAGCTGGCGCATCTATGAGCATTGTTTTGGCTTTGTTGAATGCTCGCTCCTGGGGTTCATCCCAAACCCATGCAGTCTCTTTCCTGAGCAAGTTCGTCAGTGGATGCAGCACCGTAGACAGACCTGGCAGGAATTTCCCGACATAGTTCACTAGCCCGAGCACCTGTCTCAGCTGCTCCATATTTGACGGACGAGGCATCTTAGCAATAGCATCCACCTTGCTCACATCAGGCTTTACACCATCAGCACTAATGATGTGTCCAAAGAACTGCAGTTCAGTTTTCCCAAAGTGACACTTGTCTCTATTCAACTTAAGACCGGACGCCTTGTTTGTCTGCAGAACCGCATCGAGTCTGCGGTCATGTTGCTCCTTAGAAGATCCGTAAACCAGAATATCGTCCATCACGACAACAGTTCCTTCCAGGTTTTTAAGTAGATTACTCATCAGTCGCTGGAAAATCTCAGGAGCTGATGTGATCCCGAACGGTAAGCGTTTGAAGCAAAACCGGCCCATCGGGGTGATGAACGTGGTCAGTCTTTGGCAGCTGGGGTCTAATGGAATTTGCTAAAACCCACTAGAGGCATCCAGAGTGGAGAAAATCTTGGCTCCAGCCAGTTTAGGTGTTATGTCATTTAATGTAGGTAAAATGTAGTGTTCCCGCTTAACCCCCTTGTTCAAGCGTTTTAGATCTACACACACCCTGACTTCATCCTTGTTCCGTTTTGGAACAGGCACCATTGGGGCACACCAATCTGTAGGTTCAGAGACCTCTTCAATGATCCCAAGATTCAGCATCCGCTTTAGTTCTTTCTCCACTTTTGGAAGAAGGGGAAAAGGGACTCGGCGTGGTGTGCTGACACTGTATGGAATTGCCTCATCAGTCAGCTCAATTTTAACCGCTGCACAGTTCAGTTGTCCTATTTCCCCAAACATGTCACTGGATAACAAATAGTCACCACAAATGGCATTGACTCGTTTGACCAGTCCCATTTGCATTGCCACTGCTCTGCCTTAATAGGTTACTGACAAACTGTCCTTTAATAACTGTAATCCAATACTGGTATCTCTGACCATTGCGTGTGGTGGTAGCGAGGAACGTACCCACGCATCTGACCTTTCCACCTGGACTGTACACTGCTGATCTGGACTTATGCAGTTTTGGTTTTTGCTGTAGATTATTAAAAGTTGCATCTGTCATGACTGTGGTATCAGCACCAGTGTCGATTTTATAGTTCACTGGGCTGCCATTCACCAGCAGTTCAATGTCCCAGTCAATGTCTGAAACTGACTCCTCGATGACATTTGACTTTGCTGTTGCTCTAAGGAACAGTTCACCAATGAAAAAGGAATCCTCATCTGAACTTATAGCAGCTTCAGCTCTGACTTGTTTTACCATTTTAGTTTTACACACTGCCTCAAAATGTCCTATTTTGTTACACTTTCTGCATCTTTTATTGCGGGCGGGACAGTTTTCTTTTCTGTCGTGCATCCTATCGCATCTCTGACAGTTCTGTCTATTCTCGCCATGTGTCTGTGCTTGTTTCTGCCGTGGTCTCCCAAAGATCCTCTTAGTGCTGCTAAACTGTTTCTGCCTCACCTCATTCACTGCAGTTTCCACACGCTCCGCACTTTGCTGTTTCACTTGTTCACTCTGACGTGCAAGCTGGATGGCTCTCTCCAGACTCAGGTCCGCTTCTAGTTGAAGTTTTTGAGAAACCTCCTTATCCATTATTCCAATAACGATCCGGTCCCGAATCTGCTCATCTTTCCCCGCGCCGAACTTGCAGTGCTGCGCGAGCTCATATAAACTCCGCACGAAAGCTTCAACCGTCTCACCGGCCCTTTGGCTCCTTTTGTGAAAACAGGCGCGGTCATGGATAACGAACAAAGTGTTCGTCAAACTTCTGCATCACTAGGGCGAACTCATACTCTGGATGTGGCATACCCTCCGTTGCGGCAGGAAACACGAAAGAACCGTAAATAGGTTCGGCATCTCTCCCCATGGAGTACAGGAGGGAATTTACCTGCACTTCGCCGCTCTCTCTTTCGAGTTTCGACGCGACTCTGAAGCGAGAGAATCTCTGCCGCCAGGTCGGCCACTCCGCAGGCTGTGTAAAGTCAAACGGCTCCGGAGGTCCAAACTTTGCCATTGTGTTCTCTCAGAAGGCGTTTAAGTCCTTAATTCTGACACCATGTCATGTTATGAAGAAAGACAGAAGAAGTTGTCCCAGTTGGAAAACGATGCTTCCATTTATTTTCCTTAAGCATGTAGTAGCAACATACAACTCTTCTGCCTCGAACCTATATCACTCTAGTTTCCTAGAGCTCCCCAAGTGGTCAGGAAGCCGAACTAGCATTACTGTAGATATACCACAGAAACCAATCTCACGACACCCACCAAGATGAAAGCTGCTATGTCTAAAGGAATGAAACATCCAGTGTGTATTCACTCACCTAGAGAGAACGATACGGTGAAGGTAGGACATGCAGCAGGATGCCAGAGTACCATCACTGACCTTTACTCTGACTTTGTCTGCGGCATTGTCCCTAATGGAATGTACACCAGCTGTTCTACTTGGAAACCACAAGTCAACTTTCCTACAGAGGGTGGCTGGTTCCTGTGTAGTGGAAACAACATTTACCCATCACTGCCCCTCAGCTGGTCAGGTGCATGTGCACCTGTGTTTGTTTCTGACCACACTATCATCATCTCAGCTCAAGCTGTGAAGGAAAATCATCCTTCTTATAGGAGGAGAAGAGAACTCAGCTCCAGCTCAGTTTTCCAGCCCCATGATCCCATATGGGGTTCCAGCGTTCCCTCTGAACATAAGCACTGGAGCACAGCGAATAAAATAGGACTTTCACTTTTCCCGTGGTTTGGAGTTGGTAAATCTATGCTGATGATTGAGACATTGGACTATAGAATGAAGACTCTAGTGAACATGACGATGGACATCAACAAAGGACATCAACAAAGGACAAAACAAACAATTAAGTGAAATACGTTTAATGGTACTGCAAAACAGAACATGTTTTGGACATGTAAACTGCTAGCCAAAGTGGTGTATGTGTAATGATTGGAACATCCTGCTGTACGTATATTTCTGATGCAAATGAAACTCATATTACTGAAGCTATGTCTGCCTTAAAGAATCTGCAAGGAGCAATGTCCCAGGATGCTGTTCCTCTAAGTATGAACTTTCTCTCCTGGTTCTTTTCAGGATTGTGGTGGCACCTTTTACTGAAAATAATGACACCCATTATTATTGTTCTTATTATTTTTTGTGTTTTTACTGCTTGTGTAATCCCATGCCTAAAGTCTATGATTGCTAAAACTATGGGAAATGTAATGTTTCAATATCAAATGCTTTCACAAATCCCTCTTCAAGAAGTACACCCCGTAGTTTAAATACTTGTATGCAAAATACAAGAAATGAGTACTTGAAGTAGGTTGCGTTAAGCTCCAATTGTAAATAAAAATAATTAAAAGGAGGGAAATGTTAGGAAAATGTGAATGTAATTTTATTTTTTATCAAGTTACAGCCATTTGGTTTGTTTAAGAATTTGCTTTCAGGAAGGTTTTGTTGTATTTACCCCTAGGCAGTAATAACAAATGGTTCTCTCTGATAAGGAATGTCTCCCTTATCCAGCTGTGCATGAAGCTGGTGAGTAATTACCATCTGCAATTCCAATTGTTTCCTTCTTTGCTTTTAACCTCCTGACCCTTTTAAACCCCCATGCTGTAAATTCCTGAAACCTCCTGACCCAATCCTCCTGACCCCCTCTTTGATGTGTGATAAGCAGAAGGACAGAGATGACCTGGCACAGACGATACCAAACTTTCAGGGAGTGAAATTCTCCGTTTGGGTCATCCTCTGTCCTCTTCTATAGAACAGTCTGAAACTTGTGTTGTGTGCTTTTCATTCTAGGATAAAAAGGGGTTATATTTAATAACCCTATCATTTATATTAGTATTTTATTAGAGGTGCCAGCTACTCTGACAAGTAGGATTTTATAGTTAGCTAGCATACAAAATGGTCACATGAATTTTTGTCTCTGTTGGACCACTGCTAGCAGATGTCTTCATATTATTCTGCATAAACAGATTATGGCATCAAAATTGTTTTGCTGTCAAATTAGCTTTCTAAGCCAACCTTTCCATCACCTTTAATCACTGAGGTGCGTCATCCAAGCAATTTCATGAATTTGCTGCTAGGCAGTTTTTTAAGGGTCTTGGTGATCCAGTATAGCTTCACCAGAAAAACTAACATCTAATACCATTTAGAAACTGAGAACTGATGTACAAAAGTAGACAATTTGTCCTAAATATTCCACTGTGTTTTTACTTTTACTCTGCATTGATAATAATATATCATAAAGTTTGTACCAATATCCTAATACAGGTACATTATATTTAACTATAATCTTGACTGAAGTATGTGGTGGAGGGAAGAATAAAATATAATGTCCTTGTACATGCCAAGTCTCAGGAGGTTAAAACTAAGAATTTAATTTCACTCGTAATACACCAATTTCTTTACCGCATGCAGGAGTAACTTGTCATAAAGCCACTTCATGTTGCTTTCCATCTGTCAGTTCAGAATTTTCTGACAACTTAACATAGGAAGGTAAGGAGGACATGAAGGCAGAACAAAGGAGATATGGGGAGAAAGAAAAACAAGGTACTGCTGCTGCCAAGCTAAAAAAAAACACACCTGATTTGAACTAAACAGAGAGAAGAGCCTTCCATTGGATAATAACTTCTCAATAATTCAAATGAAGGTTTTCAAACCTACCAAATTGTTTCCTGAATATCCAAATCAGGACAATGCAATGCATGACTGTGGCGCTGTCTGGGGAACCTTAAAGCACAGCATATGTGATGGATGGGCTGAGACCTGGGAAACCAGGACCTCCATACAAAAAGCAATGCCCTGTCATTCGTCCTTTCATCAAAAAAAAGCTAACTCTCCACCATTACAGCAGAGTTGGCAGTACCAAGTTGTCTGGTTGACCCTCAAACATTTTGATGATTGTGTCATTTGCAGGTTTAAAAAAAACGTTTTAAAGCAGCTTAAATGTAACCTGACTCTAGCCAGATTGATATCGCTCCGCCTAGCTTCACTCACATCCATCTGGGACATCTCCCATAGAGAGTGCTTTCTCCAACCAATTTTATTGTCTAGCCAATCAGGACGCAGGGCGGGAGTTTCATAGATGTGACGCAAACACATTTAAAAAAAAAAAAAGTTTAGTTTTTTCCTGCGTCGCTCTCACAGCGTCACGGGTTAGCTTCGGTGTGAGTGGTTGAAATAGCACGTCGATAAAGATGACAGACAAGTGGCTTATCCAATCATATGCAAGGATTTTTGATAAGGCCCAGCCTTCAAAACAGACAATTCCTATGGAGATGTCCCAGATGGATGTGAGTGGAGCTAGGCGGAGCCATATCAATCTGGCTAGAGTCAGGTTAGCTTAAATGTAGAATCAGAATCAGACATACTTTAATAATCCCAGAGGGAAATTACTTTGTATGGCACTATATTGTTGTTTTTGTTGAAATAGTCCACAAAGTCTAAGTGTAAGTGACAGTGAAATGATTTATTTCTTGGAAAAATGTATGTTTATTTCAGATTATGTATTTTAAGTTGTTTAGTTAAAATTTTGAGGTTTATGTAAAATTATTGTATTTTATTTCTTTTGAAACCATTTGTTGAAAGTTGTCGCGAGATTTGCGTATATAAGAAAGGTAGCGAGATTTGCATGAGAGAAGGAGCAGAAATCTGGGAAAGAGTAGCAGTCTCGTAGTTCCTGTAGCTGTAAAGGTATTTGTATTTACGTTTGTAATATTTTGTAAATTTATTGGTTATGGTGTTTTAATTACTTAATATTTAATTTAGAGTGGACAAAGAAGAATTAATCTATTTAAGACCTCAGAAGTGGCAGGCGGTCACGAGGTAACTTTGTTACAGTATGTGTCACCTGACTGTCTGTAAATGTATCCATTTCTAAAGCTTGTCTTTATTTTGTAGTTTTCACGGCATTTATTAAAGAGCCCGTTTTGAAGGAAGCCGTGCCAGTGTTGTCACTTTGGAGCAACACTAAGAAAAAACTTTGTGAAGAGTAAGTTTTACAGCTAGAACCACAGTTTGTGTATTTTATTTTGCATTATGTAGATTTGTGTTACTAAGACAGACCCTTGTTTTGAAAACCCAAAAAGGAGTTTGCCGGGACTAATTGGCTCTACTTGCACACCTGTGATACGTGCACACCTTTGATGGACGTGCTAATTATGTGAGCAAGACGGGTTATTAGTAGAGAAACTGTGCTGTGGAGCAGCAGCCAGGGAGGAAGTTGAAGATGTCAGTTTGTTCTTCATTTCTACTTCTATGCCTGGGTCAGCCAGCGAGGTACGTTTTTTTTGTATGTTAATATAACTTTATCTTTGTTTACTGTCTTACTGTTACTATAAGTTTATGTTGTAATTTAGTTCGACGGTGGCGTAAGTGGCGTTGCTCCAGGTGACGTTGCACCAGGCAGTGTCATGTGAAGCTTTAAGATGGTGACATCATAACAAGCTGTGAGATGGCGGCATCATGAGCCTGTAAAGACTGTGCAAAGAAAAATAAAGACATCTTGTCATCAGTCAAACAAACTCTTTTTATTGACATCTGAATGGCTAAAGAAGAGGTAGAAGTGACAGTCTAACTCAACGACCTATTCGAAGGATCCACAGTCTACAAGGATCTACAGCAGGGGTGCTCATTACGTCGATCGCTGAAGCAGTACTGGGCGATCGCAGAGTGACGTTGAAAAAAAAAAACAAGCCAGTTAGCGAATTGCCTAAGATTTTAAATGAGAAATCTGATCAACAAGGAAAAATCAGTGAATCATTAGCTATACCTAAAATTAATATGTTTTTGGTGATTTAATGAATTTAGGGTTAATCAGAAAAAACATAAAAACATAAATTGTCATCAATCACTGAACCTGGGGGCTGCCATTTTTGCCCATATTTAGGCACATCACATGATGTGATGTGCTCTTAGCGGAGCAGCACAGCGCTTCACAAGCAAGGCTAACTGTTGTACACAGCTACACACAACCTTGCTAAAACATATGCTGACCAAAATGAGTGAGAAAGCTGGGCCAAGTAAGAAGGCAAAAACATATGACTTTCATACGGAATGGGAGGTGGACTTTTTTTCACAATGTCTTTTTCGAAGTGTGTTTGCCTCATTTGTCATTCCAACATCGCAATACCAAAAAAGGGTAATGTGGAGTGGCATTTTCGGACTCCTAATGGAAAGTACGACATCGACTTTCCGCCGAAAAGCCAGCTGAGAAAGAGAAAGGTGGAGGAACCTTTCTCTTTCTCAGCTATATAAATTTTATTTATATAGCGCCAAATCATGTCATCTCAAGGCACTTTACAAAGTCAAATTCAATCAGATTATACAGATTGGTCAAAAATGTCCTATATAAGGAAACCAGTTGATTGCATCAAAGTCCCGACAAGCAGCATTCACTCCTGGGGAACCGTAGAGCCACAGGGAGAGTCGTCTGCATTGTACATGGCTTTGCTGCAATCCCTCATACTGAGCAAGCATGAAGCGACAGTGGGAAGAAAAACCACCCATTAACGGGAAGGAAAAACCTCCGGCAGAACCGGGCTCAGTATGAACGGTCATCTGCCTCGACCGACTGGGGTTACAGAAGACAGAACAGAGACACAAGAAGAGAGACAAACAAGCACAGAAGCACACATTGATCTAGTAATCTGTTCTACATTAGATGGTATTAGCGGGTGAGCCGTCTTCTCTGGATGATGTCACAGTTAACAGAACGCCAGACCAGGTGTACCTACTATGAAGATAAAAGAGAGAGAACAGAAAGTTAAAGCAGAAATGACAACACATAATGCATAATTGAAGAACAGTAGAACTCTATAGAGTGAGAAATTTCCTGATATCCTCCAGTAGCCTAAGCCTATAGCAGTAAAACTATAAAGGTAGCTCAGAGTAACATGAGCCACTCTAGTTATAAGCTTTGTCAAAAAGGAAAGTTTTAAGATTAGTCTTAAAAGTAAACAGGGTGTCTGCCTCACGGACCAAAACTGGGAGTTGGTTCCACAGGAGAGGAGCCTGATAGCTAAAGGATCTGCCTCCCAGACTAGTTAAAGAGTTTTTCTGTGTATCTAGACATGCAGAATATGAGCAACTAAATGATGGTCAATGGCTGTTGGACTTGGCATTATGGTGATCAATATGATTAGCTCAGTTAACGCTTTCAAACGAAAGATGCAACATTTAGCCTCAAAGCTGCAGCGCCATGATTTGGCAAAATTCCAGAACCTGGCGTCAGAGCTGGAGACGCAAGGGAAGGCCTGTGAGCAACTTAACAGTGCAGGGTACACGGAGCAGATGAACAATTAATAATGTTTATGATGAATATAGAGCTATGGATGGACCACCACATGATATGCGCTCCAAATTGGATAAATGCACAACAGTGACCAAAATTGTTTTGAGAAACATTGAATGTCAAGTTGAAGGAGAAGATCAAGAGGAGATGGTATGGCCCGATGCTGGTTCTATATTTACATCCTCTAGTTCTGTTAGTATTAACTCCTCTAAGGTTAATACAGTTGCATCTCAAAGATCCTCTATCAAAGCAAAAGAAGCTGCATCAGAGTATAAAGCCACAAAGGCAGTGCTGATGATGTCCGAGCCAAAGGAAAAACAAGGATAAACGCATAACAACGGCCCAAGAAGCTGCTACAAGATCACATCGCCCTCTAGAGGAGAAGGAGGAAATTGATCACAAATTGGAAAGAGAATGGGAACAAGCGGTTGTGCGAAAAGGACAAGAGGAAAGTGCTGCAAGGAGAAAGGCAGTTGAAGAGTGGAAAAGAGAAACTGAAAGGCTGGAATATCTGAAAGGATTCAGAGCAGCAAAGGCAAACCTACAGGTTTATGAGGAGGACTACTTGTCAGTAAAACAAGAAGGTGTCATTCCAAATTCTGCAAACATGAAAGGTGAGAGCAGGAATGTTGCTAATCAACCCTCGCATCCATCAAAAGAGCCCAATGCGACTCGTGAGACCACAGGTGAGCTGGTTAAGATTTTGGCAGAAGCTATGTCAGCAAATAGGCTACCTATTCCAGAGCCCTCAGTACTTAATGGGGATCCACTAAAGTTTAAACATTGGAAAACCTCTTTTCAGACTCTAATTGAGAGAAAAAAATATTTCTACTGGAGAAAAAATGTTTTCCTACAGAAGTATGTAGGTGGCTGTGTTAAAGAAGCCTTAGATGGCATGGAATATGCTTGACGTACATAGGGGAGTGGTGGCCTAGTGGTTAGAGCACAGAGCTTTGGTCCCAGAGGTTCTGAGTTCAAATCCCGCAGACTGCCACTCTGGGTCCCTGAGCAAGACCCTTAACCCCTGATTGCTCCCCAGGCGCCGCACAGTGGCAGCCCACTGCTCCCCAAGGGGATGGGTCAAGATGCAGAAGTGAATTTCTCCAGCGTGAGATCAATAAAGTTCAATAATTATTATTATTATTATGAATGGTACGGTCAATCTTTTATTATTGCTAAAGCCTTTAGAGATAGATTACACACTTGGTCAAAGATTACGGGAAAAGACGGTGTAGAATTAAGGAGGTTTGTGGACTTTTTGAGAAGTTGTCAATATGCAATGAGCAATAATGAGAATTTGAGCATACTTAATGATAGTACGGAGAATCAAAGACTTACTGTTAAAGTGCCAGATTGGTTGAGTAACAGCTAGAATTGAAAGGCAACGGAGTACCAGCTGGAACACAGACAATTTCCACGTTTCAGTTATTTTGTAACCTTCTTGTCAATGGAAGCAAGTATTGCATGTAACCCCATTACATCATACCAAGCTATCAGACAGATGGATATTGATCAATTGAAGATGAAACCCCAACTCAAGCCAGCTTATAAGAAACAAGATGCAGCGAGAATCTTTGCAACTAACTCTATTGAGAGAAGTATGATTTATTGTGTCTTCTGCAAGAAAGCAGGTCATAGCTTGCATAAATGTTGGAAATTCACAGAAAAAGCAGTTGCTGAAAGAGTTAAATTTGTTCGAAGTGAGAAACTGTGTTTTGGTTGTTTAAACAAAGGTCATGTTTCCAAGAACTGCAGCAATCGGATGACATGCAACGTGTGCTCGAAACTACATCCAACATGCCTGCATGAAGAGAGACAAAGACAGATTCAGATTTTGGACGTTCAGAAGGAACATCCAAAGAAACAGCCAAAAGAACAGCAAGTAAAGGAACAGAAAGAGATTCTGTTCATTTACTGTTCCACGTCCTGAGTTTACCCTCCAGTTAGAGTTGTTTGCTTTGTCGTAACTGTGACTTAAGTCTCTTGCATTCAGCAACAGGTAACACAGTTGCAAGACACTAGCAACGAGAGTACTTCTAATAGAGTGACTCATGAAAACTGTAATACACAGACATCAGCAATAGTGCCCATTTATGTATCTACACAGGAAAACCCAAACAAAGAAGTTATGATTTATGCTTTGTTGGATACACAGAGTGATTCATAATTTATTCTCAATGAGATAGCAAATCAATTGGACATGAATATAACTCCAGTTAAACTCAAATTATCTACAATGTCATCCAAGAAAGCAAACGTACCATGTAGCAAACTTGAAACTCTGCAAATAAGAGGATTGTTTTCGAAAATGAGACTTACCGTACCAGTTGTTTACAAACGTGATTTCATACCTGCTAACCGTAATCATATACCTACTCCTAACACAGCAAGGGATTGGCCACATTTGGAACATCTTGCTGAATATGTTGCTCCACTACTGGATTGTGAAATAGGATTGCTATTGGGGTACAATTGTCCACAAGCGTTGATGCCCAGAGAAGTCGTATGCGGTAAAGAAAACCAACCATATGACCAGAGAATGGATTTGAGATAGAGCATCATAAGTTTCTGCAATTCATGTGAAGAAGTTAGTGGTATTATTGGAATTTTTCATCACATCACTGTGAAGCAAGTAATTCCAGAGATTAAACCAAACAAAAAGTTGAAGAATGATGTTTGTTATGTCAACAAGACCAGAATCAAAGAAGTAATGGGTTTGGATGTAATCAAAGCTTTGGAATCAGATTTTACTGAGACAACAGTTGAGGAGAAAAGCGTTTCAAAAGAGGATATTTGCTTCTTGAACAAGAAGGAATCAAGCAGAAACCAGATAGACATTATTGTAGCGGCCAAAGTGGACTTTTAGTTTAAATAAATAGAAATCGCTTAAAAATGCTTTAAACGATAGATAATAATTAGGCCCGAGCAGCAAAGCGCTGCGAAGGCCTATTGTATCTGTAGTGTTAATTATTATTAATCTGCCACCCTAAAGAGGGGCCTTTTTGGGGGCTTTATCATATTCAAAAACTCACCAAACTTTGCAGATGCATGGTGACTGTTTAAAAATTTTGTATTTTAAGGTCGTCACAAAAATCTAAAGAAAAATGCCTCAACGGCGCCACCTAGCAATTTTAAAGGACCCTTTGCTATTCACTTACTTCATTGTAGAGACATGAGATTTGTTACAGTTGTAGAGCTCAACAAGACGCTCAGAATTTACAATTAATGTCATAGTGCAAGTATCACAGGAAGTTGGCCATTTTAGATTGAAGGTCGTAATTTGACCTAATTTTTGAGGTTTACAGCATTGGTATATGATCGAACTTGTCCTAGAGATTTTGAGCGAGCGTCTTGAAACTCGGGCAGTCTGATCATAAGGCATGGCCAATTAAAAGTTATCAAAACGGTGAGTTTTTGAGCATGGTGAAGGGGGGTTAGCAGGGGTCAAAGTTCACCTACTCGCCATGAAACACAAAACTGTTATATTTCATACACAAAAACTCACAGATCCACCATACTTTCAGCAGTTGATCACCACTAGGTCTCCTACAATATCCAATGGTCAAATGATGACATTGCTTAGGTCACGCCCCCTGACAACAGGAAGTCTCATGTTTTATTGTTAACAGTTGCTATGTTACCCTCTGAGATAATCAACATGAAACTGTGTCCACAGACAGAAGACATATTGGTGTGTTGTGGATTCCAGGCCCAACTGGATTCCATGGAGCAGGGGAGCTTGGTGGCTTGGGGAAGTCACCTGAAACGCCGCTGCCATATGTCCAGACTTCCATAGGATATTGACAAATTTAATAAAAAGTAACTTAAAATTATCTAAAAGGACAACATTTTTAAAAATCAAAAGGCTTATTTAATGCTTTGAGAACATCTCTTCTATTCGGCTACAAAATCAACCAAAACAGGATGATCTTTTAAGCTTTAAGACCATTTTTAAGATGTCAATACATAGATTTTAAGCTGGTGGGTCGCCACTGCCTCCGGTGGCCAAATATATCGCTGCATCAACTGATCTGCACCAGATTGTTTGCGAGTCGTGGGGGAGCGCTGCTCAATGCCTTCGTGTGTATTGCCCCGTGGACAGTGCGTGACAGCTTCTGCCGTGGCTGGCGGCCGGCGGTGCGCGAACCCCTGCGGTGGCCAACAGGCCGGAGCGGAGCACAATAAAAATTTAAAAAGAATTGTAAAATATTTTTCTGGAGCTTGACTCAAAGCAAAACAATGTTTATAATTATTTGTAAACATTTGTATACTCTATGTTTATCTTGTTTTTAAGTATTTTATATTTACAATAAAATGCATAATTTATTTTTTAGACTAGTTCCATATGAGAGGTTGCAAGAAATCTCGTAACTTTACTGAATTTGCAGCTTAAGAAGATTGGGTTTGACAGACAACACCAAGTGTCCCCTCAATCCAGTGCACACAATACCACAACAGACCTCATCACGTTCTACAGTACATCAAGAAAACTAAATTAACTAAAACAAGTTCACGAGTGCACATGAAATGAAGTTAATCCATATTTGTGTGTCAGGGTGTCTAAGCACTCTCCAGAATTTGACATCTCAGCAGAACCTGTAATAATTATAGAAAGTAACATTATAGTTGTTCTGCCTTTTGTTAAGACAGCAAGGAATTCATGTCGTGAATACATTACATAAATAAGATATTAATTAATTCTTAGTCAGAGGAAATCCATGGTAAAAAAGGTTAGAAACGTTTTGGGTTCATATTTAAATCAGAGTGAGACATCACAACTTTGTTAGATCTCTATGTGAATTACGTGAGATAGTGAGTGCTCTCACCTGTTGAAGATGAATTTGTTCTACACGCTTCTGCCTTGGAAAATATTTGTCTTTTTACAAAAAGAATGTTTAAAGCCAGATTTGTGAATAAAGGTTATTCAGAAAACGCAAGAAAAGAAAGCTTTGTGTGGGGAACTTTTGTCCTAGCTGTCTAGCTGCATATGGTCCCAGGACAGCACAATAGTTTTCTTGAAGTATAATTTTGGAGAAGTAGAAACAAGTATTAATTTCAAAAAGGTAGGTAAAAAAAGAAAAAAGTTTTTACAAAATCTTAAAATGTTGGATAGTCGTTATTTCCATCTTGCTGTCAAAATTGGTGAAATATTATAATTTTTAATGCTTAGATATAAAATTGCAAGGCAATTACTAAAATTGCCTTTTGTTGAAAATGTTTTTTGGCATGCCATACTTTATATTTATAGGTAGCCTAGATGTGCATAATAAAAGAGTGGAACTAAAACCTGGTCTAAAGTTTTTATGGAGCTTTAACTTGCTAAGAGTAATAACGTTAGATGATTATATCTTTAAAATGAGATAACTGTCTCATAAAATGTGATAGTTTACTTGGTCTAAAGAGATGATGCAATTCAATGTTATTTATATAGCACCAATTCATGAAACATGTCATCTCAAGGCGCTTTACAAAGTCAAAATCAATCAGATTGTAGAGATTGGGTCAGATTATACACATTGGTCAAAAAAATCATATATAAGGGAACCAGTTCATTGCATCAAAGTCTTGACAAGTAGCATTCTCTCCTGAAGAAGCGTAGAGCCACAGGGAGAATCGTCTGCATTGTCCATGGCTTTGCAGCAATCCCTCATACTGTGCAAGCATGAAGCGACAGCGGGGAAAAAAACTCCCCATTAACGGGAAAGCCCCCAAAAAGGCCCCTCTTTAGGGGGGCAGAATAAGAATAATAATTAAAACCGCAAGTGGTGATGATCGGCCCTCGCAGCCAAGCGCCGCTCTGGCCTATTGACCACCACGGGGGTTCGCGCACCGCCGGTCGCCAGCCACCGCAGAAGTTGTCACGCATTTTTCCCCGCCCGTCCACCGGGCGATTCACACGAACTCATTGGGCAGCACCTCCCCACGACTCACAAAAAATCTGGTGAAGATCGGTCGATGCAGCGAGGAGATACAGCCGTTGAATAATAAAAATGCCTTGGGCCACCGGACCGGACTAAAGCGTTCAGCAGGCCGGATTAGGCCCGCGGGCCTTACGTTTGACACCCCTGGTTTAAACATTAGTATACCAATTTAATCAAAGGTATCTTACTAGCTGGTAATCCAGCTTTATGTCAAAAGTTAACAAAACCTTCTAGTGGAGGAGTTCAAGTATCTTGGGGTCTTCTTCAGGAATGAGGGGAAGATGGAGCGGGAGATCGACAGGCGGATTGGTGCGGCGTCTGCTGTGAAGCGGGCGCTGCACAGGTCTGTTGTGGTGAAGAGAGAGCTGAGACAAAAGGCGAAGCTCTCGATTTACCAGTTGATCTACATTCCTACCCTCATCTATGGTCATGAGCTTTGGGTCGTGACCGAAAGAACGAGATCCGGGATACAAGCGGCCGAAATGAGTTTTCTCTGTAGTGTGTCTGGGCTCTCCCTTAGAGATAGGGTGAGGAGCTCAGTCATCCGGGGAGGACTCGGAGTAGAGCCGCTGCTCCTCCAAGTCGAGAGGAGCCAGTTGAGGTGGCTCGGGCATTTGGTCAGGATGCCTCCTGGACGCCTCCCTGGTGAGGTGTTCCGGCCACGTCCCACCGGGAGAAGGCCCAGGACACGCTGGAAGGACTATGTCTCTCGGCTGGCCTGGTAACGCCTTGGGATTCCCCCGGAGGAGCTGGCACAAGTGGCTGGGGAGAGGGACGTCTTGGCCTCCCTGCTGAAGCTGCTACCCCCGCGACCCGACCCCAGATAAGTGGAAGGCGATGGATAGATGGATGGAGAAAGGAAAGTTTTAAGATTAGTCCTAAAAGTAGACAGGGTGTCTGCCTCATGGACCAAAACTGGGAGTTGGTTCCACAGGAGAAGAGCCTGATAGCTGAAGAATCTGCCTCCCATTCTGCTTTTAGAGATTTTAGGAACCACCAGAAGACCTGCAGTCTGACAGTGAAGTGCTCTGTTTGGAATTATGAAAGTTGGTACACAACATACGCATGTGGAATATTGCTAAAGTGTTACTTTAGCAATATTCCAATTGCTAAAGTGTTACTTTTACATTATTACTTTTGGGTGTGTATTCACCAGTTTAGATGTCAAACTTTCATAAAAGCTGTCTTAATGCAAGAAACGAAACCATTAAACACATGAAATAATTAACTTTAAATAGCTAAAAAGGTTTTGTTAACTTTTCACATGAAGCTGGATTAACAGCTAGTAAGATACCTTTAATTAAATTGGTATACTAATGTTTAAACCAGGGGTGTCAAACGTATGGCCTGCGGGCCGAATCCGGCCAGCCGAACGCTTTAGTCTGGTCCGGTGGCCAAATGCATTATCATTATTCAACGGCTGTATCTCCTCGCTGCATCGACCTATCTGCACCAGATTTTTTTGTGAGTCGTGGGGGAGCTCTGCCCAACGCGTATGTGTGTATTGTATGGTGGACGGGCGAGGAAAATGCGTGACAGCTTCTGCGGTCGCTGGCGGCGGGAGGTGCGCATACCCTAGCGGTGGCCCATAGGCCAGAGCGGCGCTTGGCTGCGAGGGCCGATCATCACCGCTTGCGGTTTTAATTTAATTTGAATTTCTAATTTCATGGATAGATATATTTCATGATTAAAATGATAAATATTACATCTACAAAGTTAAAAGAATAAGAATTCATGTTTGTAAGGTTACTTGGATTTTGGATTAAAAATGTGTACTTCGCTTTAAGGACTGACGAGCCGGCTTCCATAGCTCTCGCGCCTTTATTGGCAGATCACAAGGAACCGTGGAAGCGAACAGTCTTCTTACCTGTTGCTCTTCAACTTTACGACATACTTTAAACCGTTTTTATTTTGATTATAAGATATTTGGAAACAGTAACTTTGGTTCGGAGAATATCAGCGTAAGAAATAGCACTTTCCTCGCGGTCTCACCAACATCAAACCTCTACAATTATGAAATGCCATTACCTTTTAAAGGTGACAGACCGAATCTGCCTGATAATATGTCAAGCACGATGCAACGATTAAATACTCTTGCACGCAGGTTCAAAAAAAGACCAAAAATACCACACAGACTATGTGAAGTTTAAGGAGGACATTATTGCACATGATGATGCAGAGAAAGTACCAAATGAAGAACTCAGTAACACTCCCTCCTGGTATATTCCTCATCATAGAGTATATGGTAAAATACAAGAAACCTGGTAAAATACGTGTAGTGTTTGATTGCTCAGCGCAATACCAAGATACTTCACTGAATGAGCCTCTACTCACAGGACCTGATCTCACAAACACTTTAATCAGAGTGCTTTGTAGGTTCAGAAAAGATTCAGTTGCTGTGATGTGTGATATAGAACGTATGTTTCACCAGTTTCATGTAACACCTCAAGACCAGGACTACTTACGTTTCCTATGGTGGTAGCATGGAGACCTCAGTGTTCTGCCCTCAATCTTTCGTATGAAGGTTCATATCTTCAGAGCTGTGTCGTCTCCAGGATGTGGCAACTTTGGATTGAAGTACTTAGCAACACAAGGTGAGGGAAAGTTTGCAACAAACACCATAAGACTCATTCAAAGAAACTTCTATGTGGATGATGGACTTGTAAGCGTCTCGTCAGAAACAGAAGCAATAAAATTGGTCAAAGTAGTAAGAGAGCTGTGTAACACAGGTAAACTAAGATTACACAAGTTTGTATCAAACAATAAGAATGTGATAAAGTCACTACCAAAAGAGGAGTGTGCTGAAAGTCTTAAAGATCAAGATCTATCATTTGGAGAACCACTAAAGGAAAGAGTACTTGGTGTTCAGTGGTGTATTTCTTCTGATGGGTTTCAGTCCAAGATAACGGTGAAAGAGCGCCTGATGACAAGAAGAGTAATACTATGTACAGTAGCCTCAGTGTACGACTTGGATTTGCGGCACCATTTGTTCTGAAAGGGAAACAAATCCTGCAATGTTTGTGTCAAGCGCAAGCTGGATGGGATGAGCCACTCTCTGATCCATTTTGTACACAATGGGAATTTTGGCTTGCAGATCTTCAAACTCTGTCGAAGGTGAGAATCCAAAGATGTATTCTGCCAGCAAACTCAGATGTTACACAATGTGAGTTACATCATTTTTCAGACGCTAGCGTAACAGGCTATGGACAATGCAGTTACCTAAGAACACTCTCATCTAGAGGTGATGTTCATTGTGCCCTAGTCATGGGAAAAGCGCGTGTAGCCCCAACTAAAGTTACTACTATTCCCAGACTTGATTTAACAGCAGCAGTAGTTGCTGCAAGAAGTAGTGCCATGTTGAAAAGGGAATTAGAAATGGATAATCTTTTACAATATTTCTGGACAGATTCAAAAGTAGTATTGGGATACATAAATAATGATGCAAAAAGATTTCAAGTTTTCGTAGCCAATCGGATCCAAAGAATTAAGTCATTCACGGACACCCATTTATGGCATTATATACCTTCTGAAAGTAACCCCCCAGATCATGCATAAAGAGGACTTAATGTTCAACAAATACTTAAATCAAACTGGTTCAAAGGCCCAGATTTTCTGTGGAGAAAGGAACTACCCACTGGAAATGATATTGTTAATGAAGTCATGTCTAATGACCCAGAGTTGAAAACAGTGCATGTACTCAACACCAAAGTACAAGAAAGGAGAATGTTACTAGATCGTCTTACCAAATTCTCAGATTGGAGAAGAGCTGTCAAAGCTATCGCTCATCTGAAGAAGTTTGTGAAAACCTTTAAAGGAGTCACACAAACAGAAAGTGGAAAGACAAGTGTTGAGGACAGAAAAGAAGCACAACTGTTAATCATAAAACTTGCACAAGAGAATGCATTCAGCAAGGAATTCAAAGATTTAACCCCAGAAAAGGATGTTCAACTTAAGGACAAGACTCACAAGTTATACAACCTAAATCCATTTATTGATGAACATGGAGTACTTAGGGAGGAAGGACGCTTAACAAGAGCAAGTTTACAGCCGTACAGCAAATATCCTGCCATCATCCCCAAGTCAAGACATGTATCGTCTTTACTTATTAAACACTTTCATGAGAAGGTTCAACACCAAGGAAGAGGAATAACTACCACAGAGCTGCGTTCCAATGGACTTTGGATCATAGGATGCAGCAGCGCTGTTACTTCTCACATCTACAGGTGCACGACCAACAGGAAGTACAGGAGAAGTACACAAGACCAATGTATGTCAGACTTACCAGAGGACAAAATGGAAACAACAACCCCATTCTCCTATTGTGGTATGGACTGTTTCAAACCTTTTTATGTAAAAGATGGTAGAAAACAACTTAAAAGGTATGGTCTACTTTTTACATGCATGTGTTCTAGAGCCATCCATATTGAAATGTTAGATCTTACAAGTGATGCTTTTATCAACGCATTACGTTGTTTTATCTCTATTCGTGGTTATGCAAGACAAATTAGATACGACCAAGGTACTAACTACATTGGTGCTAAGAGAAAGTTTTTGAATGCTTTGAAAGACTGTAGCAAAGAGCAGTTAAATGTGATGTGAGTTCATTTTGAACACCCCTTCAGCAAGTCACATGGGAGGCATTTGGGAAAGGCAAATTAGGAGTGTCTTAATTAATATTCTAGATAGAGCTTCTACGACACTTGATAATTCATCTCTTAGAACGTTTTTCTATGAAGCTATGTCTATCGTGAATAGCAGACCGCTAACAGTAGAGAACTTAAATAATCCAAGTTTAGAACCCTTTACCAGTGTTGTATAGTAATGAAGTAAAAATACTTCACTACCGTACTTAAGTATATTTTGGAGTACTTTATACTTTTACTTCACTATATTTCCGAACTTAATTGCATACTTTTACTCCGATACATTTTCAATGTTTGGTTTAGTTACTTGTTACAAAAAAAGCAAGAAAAGAGAGGGAGAGAGAGTGAGAGACACTCACGCAAGTGTTTTGACCACCTACAAAGTTGAGACTTGCCTGGGCTTGTTCATCACCACCAGAGGTGTATTTAGGCCATTTTTAGGGGTGCTCAAGCACCCTAACTGCCTTTTATTGTGGGCAGTCTAAGGCACACCTGTTCACTAATCATGGTGTCTAATCAGCATCTTGATATGGCACATCTGTGAGGTGGGATGGATTATCTCAGCAAAGGAGAAGTGCTCACTATTACAGATTTAGACTGGTTTGTGAACAATAATTTGAGGAAAATGGTGATATTGTGTATGTGGAAAAGGTTTTAGATCTTTGAGTTCATCTCATAAAAAAATGGGAGCAAAACCAAAAAGGTTTTGTTTATATTTTTGTTGAGCGTATAACATTTTGCCTGAATTGGAATTTTTCTGTCTGCTTAATGTAACTTTTTTTTTACTATAGTTTTTTCAGTGCGTGTTGTGCTTTCACGGTGGATTCCACTAACCTGCACACAGTGATAATTCTCCCAGGGAAAGGGGGTGTGGGGGGATTAGAAAGGCATCAGAAAGAATTCCATTTTGTTCTCATAAAGGTCATTGGCTGAACATTCTTTGTCTTCAACTTTCGGGAATCCCCGGATGCCTGACCAAAGGGTTAGAGCAGACACAAGCTTGTTTGCTCAACTCGTCACAAGGGATATGTCCAAAAATAGGCATTGAGCCTGTGACTGATGTATACAACTGCACCATCAAAATTCCTTTCCAGTCAGGCAATATTTCATATAACTGGTGTATTTTGGAGTTTTACAGTATGATTAAAATAGACTTAAGGGCTCCAAAATATATTTTTTATATGTTCAGTAAGATCCTTTTCCAACATAGCTGTACAAGTGATATAAGTTGAACAGAAATGTGCAGACAGTCTGATTAAAACAATTTAAGACTTTATTGAAAGACACAGTTTTAATTATGGACCATAACACGGTACTTATAAAAGAGTCATTGTAATAAACAAGTTTGGGAAAGATAAAAGATAACATAAAGCAAAGTGATGTCTGGCTGTAAAATCATCACCACCACACATCCATAAGGATTCAGACACTTGTTATTGAGGAATCATAATTTTACTTTGAATAACCATAGTTACAATATAACTTAAGCATCAACAACAGCTGCAGGAATGAACTGATGGCATGCAGAAGCAGGGAAAATAAATAAGTCTACTGCTGAGGATTTAAGAACAGACTTTATATGGATCAGCTGTGTTTTCATCCTGAAAATAAACACAGGACATTAACAATTTCACTTATTACAATATAGCTGGTCCACTATATCGGAGTTATATCAATAAAGCATTCTTCAAAAAGTAGAAGATTACCTTTCGCAAAACTATATCTGTTGTTAATAGTACTAAACCTTGGGACCTCTGCGGCTCAGTAACTAGTTCAAGAAGGAAGACAAGGTACTTCTTTATTTCAGGACTTGAAAAGGGAATATTAAGGAGAGCTAAAGGTGTTTGTTGTTATGTGTTTGATACAAAAACACTACTTTAAACCTAAAGCCTTGTACTAATAGTCAATGTTTGGATCATCATAGTGAGAATTGTACTCGTCAAGGTAATCTGCGTGGTACTCCTCCTCCTGGATTTCAACCTGGTAATCACTGTCACTGATTTCTGAACCGTTTGTACCTGTGCTCTGGCTACCATTTTTGTGAATAACTGGCTCTGTTGGAGGGGCGCAGTACTTGGGGTCATAGACTTGCCTGCCCAAACCGTACACGCTCATGCCTCTCTGAGATGCCACCTTGTTGGTACCCATCTGGAGGGAGATGGTGGAGTTGTCATGTGGCTGCAGCGCCACCTTTTGATCAAAGATGTCTCTGCGGGTACCAGGAGCCGACATGCCCGCCTGTCAGAAACCATATTATAGCATGATTAGAGTAATATTATGGTTCAGTTCTACACTGTTTTCAGACTTTTTTCAGAAATGCCTTTAGTCAAACCCACAAAATAAAAAGACAAAATATTTAAAAGCATTATAAAATGTAAAACAATTAATTTGGCATTAATGCTAATTAGTTTATGTAACCAAATGATCCATTTCCCATGGTATCATTGATACATCAGCCCATTTAGGCAACCTGGTCTTCAGTTTTGCTGCTTTACTGGTCTAAGGAAAAGGTCTGAGATCCTGGTCATCGGGCTCTGCTACTTAAACGGTCTGAGCCACTAACCAATAACCACCAGCTGTCACTCAGTCTGTGTCACACATCTTCAGACAAAAGGTGTTGCGCGCACACACACACACACACACACACACACACACACACACACACACACACACACACACACACACACACACACACACACACACAGCATGTTACGAACCTGCACAGCACTATATTTTTGAGGATATCTGTTTTAGTTCAGGATAAATGACTGTTAAACTTTTACATGGCAGCTGAAGCTTATGAGAAGAATATTCTATCCCTCTGTGCCCAAACCGCAGCATTCAGAAAAAACCTTGTGTGGCAGTCAGGAAGCCACTCCAGTACTGCCAGTTATTGCGAGAGAAACCAGCAACCAGCTCTATTACTTCTACCATGTAAACAGTATAAGTGGACAACCACCCAAAGCGCTCAATGCACTAGCAAAGAGTTGATCACTTTTTTGAACAAACAAGTGCAGCCAACTGAAGGCTCCCTCCCACAGACTTGCGGACATGAGTCCAGGAACCCAATGCTCTTGTTTTTTATGACTGTCGTCATCCAATAATCTGCTCGGCAGGAAGAGGGTAAATCCCATCAAACTGTTTTATGTGGAGCAGTTCAGGATAGCTGAGCTGCTCCAAACAGGCGAGGGTGCGTTGTGTACCCTGTCATTTTGTAGTAGAAAAGTTTTCATCTTAATAAAATTCCTTGCACACATTTTATTAGTTAATTTATACTGAAATGTGTGCATTCTGTCAAACCTGTGAATAATATATAATCAATGAATAATAGTCTGGTTAATCAAGTATCTCTAAACCCCAGTCGGTCGAGGCAGATGGCCGTTCATACTGAGCCTGGTTCAGAGGTTTTTCCTTCTCGCTAAAGGGGAGATTTTCTTTCCACTGTCGCTTCATGCTTGCTCAATATGAGGGATTGCTGCAAATCCATGGAAAATGCAGACGACTGACCCTGTGGCTCTACGCTTCTTTAGAAGGAGTGAATGCTGCTCGTCAAGACTTGATGCAATCTACTGGGTTTCCTTAGATAGGATTTTTTTTTTACCAATCTGTATAATTTGACCCAATCTGTATAATCTGATTGCATTTTGACTGTGGCAAGAGCCTTGAGATGACATGTTTCATGAATTGGCGCTATATAAATAAAATTTAATTGAATTTAATTAAGGCTGAACACTGACTGAAGTAAATATTCATACAAGGAGCGGTAACTACAGCAGCTCAGGAGCACAAGGATCAGAACAAGCAATGTTCCCTTCTGCTTGCAAGTAACCCCAGTTTTTTTCATTTGGCTGAGTTTCACTGCATGGTTTTACTCCTTGTGCTCCCTAGCTGCCTTAGGTAACCCTCCCAGCATGAATGTTTACTCCAGTGTTGTCTTCAGTGCTGACGTTCTCAACAGAAATTAATGGTGTTGCTTCCTGCTCGCTCTCGTTTGCTAAATTGTCACTACTTGTATTTAGAAACAAGTCAGATATTCCTCCCGCACTAGCGACAGTGACCAGTCGTCTCCAGGTAGGCTACGAGTAGCCTACCTGGCTACGAGGTAGTAACTCACCCCCCCCCCCCCCCCCCCCCCCCCACCTTCTCAGTAGTTGGCTAGCATGATTCTTTACTTGTTGGTTTATTGGTTGAATTGTATGAAGAACAGATAGTTGGACACTCTGAGGTACAAAACAAAACAAAACCCAAATGACAGATTCCAGACCAGGCGGAGTAAAATTTCGATTGCACATTATTAAGTGTAAATAATATGACATTTCCAGTATGAGGAACGCCTGTGATTTAGAGACTGGCACCATGCTACGCTGTAATTCTCAACCTATGAGAAACACTGTACAGTTATTGAAACCCAATCAAATAGACCATAACCAGCCCATAAACCATTACTAAACTCAACTTGAATGATAATACAAGGAATGAAAAGTTACCCCTGCATTTATCTATTTTTGTATTATAGCGACCGTGCCCACCACTGCTCACTGGTCTAAGGAAAAGGTCTGCAATACTGGCTCTCGGCCTCTGTTGCCTCACTGGTCTGAGGAAGAGGTCTGCTACCCTAGTCCTCAGGCTCTGCTGTCTAACTAAGGAAAAGGTCTGCATCCCTGGCGATCAGGCCCTATTGCATCACGAGTCTGTGACCCTGGTCGTTAGGCTAAGCTGTCTCAGTGGTTAAACGAAATGCGTGAGACCCTGGTCCTCAGTCTTGCTCTCTCGCTGGTCTAAGGAAAAGGTTGGAGACCCTGGTCCTCGGGCTGTGCTACCTCACTGGTATGAAACCCTGGTCTATGGGTCCTACTTCATATATATATATATATATATATATATATATATATATATATATATATATATATATATATATATATATATATATATATATAGATTCTGTCAAATGATTTGATGCAATCTGCAGGGTTTCCTTCGATAAAAACCCTTTTAAGCAATTTGTAATGTTAAATTTGATTGAACTGACTATGTAAAGTGACTTGAGATGACGTGAACTTTACTGCTGCTTTTATCATTCTCTTCCTTTTATCTCCTTTCTTTCACCTTTTCTCACCTTTTTTCTTGTCCTTCCTTTGCTCTTGTAGTGTCCATATAATATGAGATATTCCCCGCATGAATCATAATAAAACTATTCACATGCATAAATCAAGAGGAGCACTACGGCAAAAGCCGTATTGCCCCACTTGTGAAAGTAAAATCTGTCGAGCTTTTTGGCATTAAGACAATAATTCTTATTGCCACATTGCCAGACAGGACACTGTAAAAAAAAAAGAACTGTACTGGCACTACATAAATAAACTGAATTGAAAATGAATAAAACTAGTCAATAAAAATTATGTGCAAGCAAAAGGAGGTATAACCTGACTGGCTCCTTTGTTGGTGCCCATCTGCAGGCTGATGGTGGTCTGGTCATACGGTTTATCAGTGCCAGTTTTGGGGTCATACAGATGTCTTCTGGTTCCATACGCAGTCATTCCAGCCTGACTTGCACACTTGTTTGTTCCCATCTGACAATAAAGCAGAAACAGGATCTCTCAATTTAAAACTACTTGTATTATACTGGTCTAATACTACAGAATAAATAAATAAATAGAGATCTGAGCTGAAACAGTTTCACTGTTTTGTAAAGGAGATTAGGAAGTTGCGATTAGGAAAACCCCAAAAATTAAGCAAAGATTTGGTTTAAAGGCTGAAACGGTTACCTGGAGCCCAATGACACACTGTCCAGCCTTGATCTTCTCTTCATCAAACCTTCGTGCTTGTCTGTCTGCATATTTCACTCCAATATCAACCTTTGTGTCCAAGCCTTTGGTCTTCGCCTGATAGACCAGACAGAACAGAATCAGGACTAATTCCACACAAGTTAAATGGCTCACAATCAAAATTCTGCTCAGAAAAAAAGAAACGTTGGTAATATGTATGCACTCACCATGCTGGCCAATGCAAGTAGTGTGGTCTGTACTTGTGTCATGTTTCCATTTTCAAACAGGTCATTGGCCTCAAAGATATCACTGGGCTTTAAGCCATAGGCCAGGATTGCTTTGATGAAATTCCCAAGGTTTTCAAGCTGCAGAAAGCCACATACATACAATTAGAGAAACACTTGATTTAATGTTCAGGTAAGAAAGAGAAGACATTCGGTTTGAGTATAGACAAAGTCTTACCTTGTGCCAGTTCAGCTGGGAGTGGTTAATTTTCTTTACAGAACCAGGCTGTAGCTTATTAATTAATCTAAATGAAACAAGAAAGATTTATGAAAATTCAATCTGATCTTTGAATACTCAGTAGTTGGCTACATGTGAGCGAGCCACGGTTTCTTTATGGGTACAGGCTGCCATACCATACTACAGTATGGGAGCTGCACAGTGCAAGAGAGGATGGAACACATAATCACATAACAATAAAGCTTCTTGATTATAATCACTTCAGAGGACATAACATTGGCATCTAGGAGGAGGTCAATACAGCTGATTGAATCTTTTTTACTATCACTTGTTAGTAGCACAGTGAGTACATCTTCTGTATGATGATGGCAGCTGGAATTTACTGGACAGTCAATAAAGTCTGGGGTCACATTAAAAGTCAAATATCAGGGATGCCAGCAGGTTAGTAGGGCCTGTTTTCCTTCCCTTTTCTCGCTTTACCCCAACCTCAAATTAGAGCCTTTAATGATTTCCAATTTAGTGAAACTGTCATTGAAAAAAAAGTGGGTTTCATTTGTGTGTTCCCTCCAATTTGGTTGACAGAAAAATACAAAACCCTTTTAAAGGTCTTGAAATTAATGAGTTGTGAACTGAATGCAGGTCAGCTCATGGCTATAACTGCTGTCTCGTGTTATGTTAATGTGTATAATGCTTCTCCTATATTCTTTGAATGCAGGACCAGGTGTAATGAACATTTAAAATGTATTGCTCATAACAGAAAACATTTATTTTTCCATCTGCATAATCTGATTTTTCTTTACTCAAATACAAATCTGCAGGAGATATATGTGTGACCTTCCAGTTAAGTTAAAAAAAAAAAACTCACACCCACGACTAATGATTCCCATCCAACCAAGAAGTTTGTTTCTGAGAGGAAATGAGACAGGTTTCTCTCAAAGGTAACAAAACAACAGAAACAGAGGATAAAAAAAAAAGCATCTGTTTTAATTACAAAAAAAACCATGTGAAAAATTAATGAATGCATGTTTCATCTGATGTTCTGACGATTTATCTTGGATCATGAGCTCCAGGTTTTGGAGGTGGGAAGGCCTTCTTGTCATCACCCTAATCTTTATTCACCATCAGATTCAAGTGACCATTCTGAATGTGCTGCTCCAAGACATCACTTTTACTTACAGCTAAAAGAAATATGTTTGTCAAACTAAGAGTAATTAAAACCTGAATCTGGCAGTGGTATGAATATTTTTGGTCTTAACTATATTTTATTCTGTGCTTACAATAGGCCTGTCTGTGATAAAGGCATGCCCTTGTAACCCAGGTTAAACCAGGTTAAAATCCCTTGTTCCCATTTTGTTTTCAGTACCTGAACACACCACAAGACACACCCCTGTAGTCTAACCAATCATAGAGTTCAGGCACATTTTATAAGCTGAAGTGAGTTTCCCCAATCAGTAGTGAGGGGGAAGCCACCGGAGCAGCTGCACTTGTGTCTACTGCCGTGGTGTTAGAAACCATCTGGTTCCACGGTGTGTCGAATATCTGCAGGAATTGGCCAGTTGAGCCCAGCTGTGGGTCAATTGATGGCGAGCTACTACCTGGAACAGAACCTGCCCCTATACATCCTCATCCTGTGGGTCTGGTAGGAGGCTGCTGCAGCTTTTCTCAACCCCTCCACTCTCCTTTACACACCTGTCCAATTACTAAGACTTGGATAATGGACTGATTGCATCTCACAAATCATTCTCTGTATTTAGATGCAATGTTTTGAGTACTCCTGAATATGTTGCTTTATTTTGTTAAATTCTGTGAACTACTGAGTCTCTCTGAAGTGAACTGTGAAAACCAACTTGTCTGCAGATTGTAAATATTTTGGGTATTGTTTGTTGTTGTTTGTTTCTTGTTCACATAATATATGGTACCAACACCAAATATAAGCATCTGCCTTTGTGTCGTTATTTACTCTTTCAACACCTCCTTAAACCGAACCATTTGTCTTCTGATATCCCACGTACATGTTACACCCTGATCTGATCTACAGTACAAGAATTGGCTTAAGCCATTTTGTGTCTTCTCCTTTAGGGTTATTGAATGCATTTTATCTGTTTTTCCATCAGCACTGCTGTAAAATGACCTCTCTAAGGCCTTTTCCAACGGATCAGCAAAGCAGTTTGCCAGCTACTCTAAAATAATTCAGTAAGCATTTTTCTTTTTTCTAACATGTCCTGGGTGGCAGTGTAGCATTAATAATCACTGTCTTCTTTATATATATGCAAAAAAACTTTATTAGATATTATTTTGGGATTATTTCAAGTTCAATGGACACAGAAAAAAAGAAAGGTGAGGCAAAACATTGAAAGTGAGAAAAGGTGACAAAAATAAAGAGGGTACACGACAGGGTACAACATAACATCCTCTGAGTCTGCTTCTCAGGTCTCCACACATAGTGGAGACCTGAGATGTCCCAGGAGAGGGGGCAGTCCAAAACCACACCTGGCAAAAAAAGACAAACAGATAACCAGTCACATTCACACGTTCCCACCTTAGTGCCCCCACATGTAAATGCTCATAACCACACAGAAGGGGGGAAAAAGGTCACATTGACACTCACCACATACATTCTGTACTCCCAGGTCCAGGTAATAGCACCCGAGAGGGATATCCAGCTCCCGGACACGAGAGGTGATCCCCAACCTCAGGATGGGGGAAAACTGGGCATACCCGGTCCATACTCAAGCCCCAAATCCTGCCCCGAAGATCTGCTTGGTAAAAAAAGTTTTCTATCTAAGGAAACCTAGCAGATTGCATCGAGTCTTGACAAGCAGCAGTTTGTTGAGAACCGAGTTTAGCCAGCAGGTCAGTGGTCCTGTTTTTTCGGGCATGACCTTTGTATTAGAAAAAAAATCACTGGATGCTTGGTGTCGTCGTGACGATGGATACTGTACTCCTTAAGAACAGCAACAGATTCATTGCAAATAAGGCAGACAGCTTTAGCGTTTATTTTAGTAGAAAAAAATTATTCCTCCCAAAAAGTGTGCAAAACCAAATGTGTGTCTGAATCTCGTCTAAATGCCTCATGTGGTTACTTTTATGTCTAGTTTAATCTTGATGTGTAATATTTCAAATATAACGCAAGCATCATGAGTGAATTGGTCCGTATATAGTTATTGAGGTACTATTAATGTTGAAGGTTAGAATAGGAAATCTCTGTGGATGTTACAAGTAGGACACTTCTTGTCTACGAAGTTTGATATGAAACTTGAACTTGGTTACCAGGGCAACTCCTGGCAGGCCAAATTGATGGGGTTTGCAGGCCCCACTTTAGGCACCCCTGGTCTAAACAGTCCACATAGTGATCAGGTTCTAAAGATTACTGCAACGCAGCCTCGCTTACTGAGGATATAGTTTGGGAGGATGCCAATGATTTTATTTTTAATAGAATCAATTTTATTTATGAAGACTCCCATAAAGTCATTACTGCTGAGAGCTAAGGGGATGGATGGATCAACAAAGCTATGACTCTGGGTAAGTTTGGCAACTGTACTAAAGAGAAACCTAGGATTATTTTATTCTCCTCTATTAATGATGAAAGATATGCTGCTCTAACTTTGCGACGGGTCTTTTTATATAAAACGAAACATTTTTTTCCAGATTAGGTAGGATTCATCTAGATGTGTAAAACACCATTTTCTCTCCAATTTCCTAATGTTGTGCTTCAAAGAACGCAGTGCTGGATTAAACCATGTAGCTAGCTTCCTATGAATAATTACCTTCTTTTTCAAAGATGGAAAAAAGTACGATTTGCTTTGATTGTCACAAATAATCAAAAGTATTTCCGTTGGAAACAAAAATTCACCTTCATGCGTCCATGTATGAAATAAGATGGTTGCTTTATTGTTGGTGTTGTGCCGTAATAACGCCATGATAATAATATTTGATGTCAGACTGAATTCTGGCCATGTAGTATGGAGGAGGTAACAAAAGGAATTCCACTCCTGCTGCAAACATGAGACCCTAACAGGCACAAAGGACCTCCTCTCTCAGCAGGATACTCCTGACCACTCTCGTCTTCAGACCCTCTCAGACTCTCTTGAGACTCTTTCCTGACACCAAGCAGCTCAGACCATCTCATACTGGAGCAGACCAGGAAAGAGCTGCTTCGGACCATGGGCCCTGCACGGGCCTGACCGATACACAAGTCAGCATCTGAAGGAAGGTGCCTGGACCAGCCATGCTTGACCCAGGGTCTGTTAAACTCGTCTGCCTGCTTCAATGGAGGACCTCCCTGGCATCGGAGGAACTGCTGGGACAGAGCTAAGTTTCACTCTGACTTCTGCACAAACCAGCCGCAAAGTAAGGGATGCCAAAACAGCTTTGTTAATTTTTGTCAGCTGTTGCAGGAAAGCAGACGCGAGACGGTGGATGCCTCCCTTCACCAGACAAGCTGAGCGATCAGACTATTAAATGGTTATCGGTCCCGACCACACATGCGTGTTTCTGCAATGCCGCAGAACCAACAAGCTGCCCGACCGTGCGGTTGGTTATCCCATGGTGCTGCAGAGCAAAACATCTTGCCTGCTGCTGAACAGCCAACAACTTCCGTGCTTTCCAATGCTCCTCCTGTGAATGGCCAAAAGACAGAACTGACAAGAGGCAAAAGACAGGTTTGGACAGGGAGCTGAGGGAGAAGTCAAATGGTCTGCTGGAAATGTCTGGTAACTCGTTTGGACACATGGTGCCTTTAGAACAAAGGGCTAACGGAGGTTGCTCACGTTAGCCTTTCGTTTCACGGTATTGCTAATATCAATACCGTGTGTTTTTATGGTTATAACAAAAAGGTTATCTCCACAAGGGTTTCATACATCAATGGGACATTAATGTTTACGTTATCCAGCCCACTCATTATGACTAAAAATAAAGCTAAAGCCTTTATTTGTTAGCGTCGAATGCCCGCTAGCCAAAATGCTATTAGCCTTGCTAACATCCGGTTCCAGACATTTCAAAAGGAGTTTGTTTTGAAGCATAAGGCTTAACCGTTCCGCTCCGCCATCCTTCGATGGTGTTGTGAGCCTTATTCCCGCATTAATATGGAATATTAATGCCGGTTTTAAAGGCATTTTTTTTAAATGCCTTTTATTGAATTCACATTTAATATGACTTTTATTAAATGTGTTAGAGGCAAAAGAACAGATAGAAATCTTTGTCATTGTAATTGTACATTCCAATGAAATTTGTCTTCTGCATTTAACCCATCCCTCAGGGAACAGTGGGCAGCTATCACAGCATCCGGGGAGCAACTTGGGGATAAGGATCTTGCTCAGGGACCCACAATGGAAGTCTGCGGGGATTGAAACGGGTACTTGCAATCTTCTCAGAATGCAAGCGCACTGCTCTAAGCACTAGGCTACCACATATCTGCAATTTCTCAGTTGTCCACATTAAAAGAATTTGTTAGAAAGTAAATCTTATTACGTTTTAAACGTCGGATGACATATTGGTGGGGCTGTGCGCTAGCCGATGGCATGCTCCACAGTTGAGCGCACATGGTTGTGAGTAGTATTAAAGCCTATCCTGTGAAAGTAAAAATATGTGGGGTTTCCCAGCAGCAACGTACCGTTGAGGAAACTGCAGGCTGCGTGTATATGTTGTTCCGATTTTAACCACAAGACGTCCTTATTTACTTATTGTGCCATCTATCCATTTTCCTACACGCTTATCCCTGTTGGGGTCACGAGGGGTGCTGATGCCTATCTCCAGCTCTCAATGGGGCAGGGTACACCCTGGACAGGTCGCCAGTCTATCGCAGGGCAACACAGAGACAGACAGGACAAACAACCATTCTCGCACACACTCACACCTTTAGAGAGACCAATTAACAGTCTTGTTTTTAGACTGGAGGAGGAAGCCATGGTATCCGGAGAGAACCCATGCATGCACAGGGAGAACATGCAAACTCCATGCAGAAAGACCCAGGGTGGACTTGAACCCAGGACCTTCTTTATGCAAGGCAATAGTGCTACCCACTGCGCCCTACTTATTGTTACTTTAGACAATAGTTTAACAATAACTTCAGCTTTCTAATTGGTCAGCTTTTTGATTTGTTACATTTGATCAATTTGAGGGGTAAAGAATTTGTGTTTGGAACTTAAGAGTCAGAGACAGAGGGACACTCAGTTTGACATATGGATAAGCGGGGGGAAAAACAGTATTCCTTTTCCTTCCGTCTTTATAGTGTACATGTGCAGGAAGCTCAGCTGAGCCACAGCAATTCTCTATGTACTGTCAGCAATCTGTCAGAAAATCTCTCGGGGGCAGAACAACTTACTCGCAGAGGATTACTCCATCCTTCAAACCCTTCTGAAAGTTGTCTCCAATAACCATTCCTGTTACATCCTCGATCCAGAAGCGCAGCTCCTCCTCCTTCTGGAGGTCATATTTCTGAGCAATCTGGGGAAAAAAAGGTACTTTTAAAAATGTCGGTAAATGTTTATAGCTAAATAACCAAGCTTTAAAAAGTACTGATAATGCTTGTCTTGTGGTTACAGAAGGATGTCAGTGTTCGTGAAACCATTAGTGATTCCATGTAAAACGAAGGTTTCCCAACAGTGTCCTGTGTGTCAAAAATCTCATATCAGAATATTTTTACTTAAATCTCACTCTGTCAGGATGCAGCTTGTAGGCTGCAGTCTGTGCCTCACTGCCTCTCTCCCTTCCCTGCTCAGAATAATTAAATCCACCTGTCAGGCTGCAATCAACCTTCAACTGCTCTCACCCGGTTCCACCCTTATTTAAACTTACCTCATTCTGCTCTCGTCGCCGGTCCGTAGTGTTCACTCCTGCTCAGTCTCAGCCAGTATTCGATGTCAGCTCTGTTTTGTTGCAGTCAGCCTGAAGAACGTTGCTTCTACTTGGTTTTTGTTCAAGTCACTTCTCTCAGACTCTGCTCAGCTCTATCGGACGCTCTCAAGTCCTGCTACTCGGTTCCACGCTCCCAAGTCCTGCAACTCGGTTCCACGCTCTCAAGTTCTGCAACTCGGTTCCACGCTCTCAAGTTCTGCAACTCGGTTCCACGCTCTCAAGTTCTGCAACTCGGTTCCACGCTCTCAAGTTCTGCAACTCAGTTCCACGCTCTCAAGTTCTGCAACAGTTCCACGCTCTCCGGTCCCGCAGCTGTTCCACGGTCTCAAGTCCTCCGCTCCTGAGTTTCCTTCCGGTCAGTCTCCCCGCGCTCCTCCTGTCAGCCAGCTTCTGCACCCTTCATCTCCGTCCATAAAGACTCTGGTTCCTCTCGTCATTAACCCTCCATTCTGTACAATAAAACTCACTTCAAGAACAAGCTCTGTGCGTGCGTGCTGTGTCCGGGTTCATCCAAAGACAAATCATGACAATTACGGAACGGCCAAAGGATGAACCCGAGCACGCACAGAGCTAGGTGCGGAAGCTGGCAGGATCTGCTCCGCTTCAGTTAATGTCTCCGTGGGTGCCTTCGCCGCTGATGAGTTCCGCTGGAGAGATCGTTCTCCGCGGAGCCCGCCTCCGAGGCAGCCCAGCGTCTCAAGTTCCTGTCAGCGTCTCAGTTCCTGTCTGCGTGCTCAACTTCCTGTCCGCGTCTCAAGATCCCCGCTCTCGACTTCCTGTCTGTGTCTCAAGTCCCTGCCTGCGATCTCTAGTTCCTATCTGCGTGCTCAAGTTCCTGCCTTAGATCTTTAGTTTCCTAGTTTAGCTTTATTTTTCCTGATTCTCGTTTTCTAGTTAGACATCTAGTTCTCTAGTTTCAGTTGTTATTTTTGAGTTATTTTGGCCCCGAGGTTTTGAGTTACTTAACATTCTTTGGTTTTCCAGTTTTCCAGTGTTCCTTTAGAGTTCTTTAGTTTGGTTTGTTGTTCTGCTTTCTGATCATTTATATAGGCTTAACCTTAGTTTTGGTTTACCTAGGATTTTTTGTGCTTTAGAATTATTTAGGAGTTTTTCGTTTTCTTTAGAGTAGTTGAGTTTCTGTTTGCTTTGGGTTTAATTTCTTTCAGCTCAGTTCTATTGTTCTAGGTTTGCCTTTAGTCTTTTGCGTTGTGCTTCTAAATTCTAGTTTTTTCCCTTAGATTTTCTGTTGTTTGTGTTCTATTTTCTAGCTTAGGTTATCTAGTTTTTCGTTAGTTTAGCTGCAACTGCCCTCGTCTCCCCGTTTTGCTTAGTTATAGTTATTCTTTAGGTTTTGGTCCCCATCCTAGTGTTCTGGTTTGTTTTCGGTTTTCTAGCCTTAGTCCCTGTCACCTGTTTAGTCCTGTGGATCCCTGTCTAGTTTGTCAATTCTGGTCTTAGTTCCGAACCTGTTCTTAGTTTTGTTGTTTTATCCCCTTAATGTCTGTGTCTGGGTTCCTGCGCTGTCTGGGTTCCTGCGCTCTTAAAGGTTCCTTGCGCTCTTAAGAGTCTCTACACTCTTAGTTCCCCTGTTTAGTTAGTTTGTTGTTTCCGAGCCCCATTAGTTTCATTTTAGACTTCCCTGTTTCTTTTATTTCCTTGTTGTACCCTGGTTTAGTTCGGTTAGTCCTCTGTTTCCGTTTAGTTGGGCATCCCAAGGTCTCTGGTTTCCGATCACCTTTTCCTGTTTTCTTCCCCTCCCCGGGAGGTGGCGCCAGAGCCCTCCGACGCACCTTTATTCCGGCTGAGCCCTCTGGTCCTCTCGGCCTGTCGCTGCCCAGTTTAGAGACCGCTGCCAGAGCCCTCCGACGTTTTATTAATCGTCGGCTGTGCCCTCTGGTGTACCTGGTCAGTTGCTGCCCAGCGCATGCTTGTCGCTGCCAGAGCCCTCCGGTGCATCCGTGTCACCGTGTGTGCCCTCTGGCGCGCCCGGTCTGTTGCTGCCTAGCTCGCCCTCTAGTTTCTGGTGTTTAGGTTTTTCTTGGTTCCCCGGCGTGTTAGGACGCCCTCTGACTCCTAGCGTTTTGACTTTGTGTTCCCGGCGTGTTAGGACGCCCTCTGACTCCTAGTCTTTAGATTTCTTGTTCCCGGCGTGTTAGGACGCCCTCTGACTCCTAGTGTCTGGTTTCGTGTTCCCGGCGTGTTAGGATGCCCTCTGACTCCTAGTGCTTAGATTTCGTGTTCCCGGCGTGTTAGGACGCCCTCTGATTCCTAGTGTTTAAGTTTCGTGTTCCCGGCGTGTTAGGACGCCCTCTGGTTCCTGGTATTTTAGAAATTTCCCTCAAGCCTCGGCAATTTCTTCCGTTGCGCCCCGGCGTTTCCTTCACGCCCTGGCGATCTTTCCCTAGCGCCCCGGCGTTTACCTCACGCCCCGGCGAACTTCTCCCTTGCGCCCCGGCGGTTCCCTCACGCCCTGGCAAACTTCTCCCTTGCGCCCCGGCGGTTCCCTCACACCCCGGCGATCTCGTCCCTTGGGCCCCAGCGCTTCCCTCAGGCTCCAGCGGTGTCTTCCCTTGGCGTTTTCATACACCCGTTCCTTCCCCTTGGCATTTCCATACGCCCGTTCCTTCCCCTTGGCGTTTCCATACGCCCGTTCCTTCCCCTTGGCGTTTTCGCACGCCGTTCTTTCCCCCGGCGTCTCTGTGCGTTAGTTGTGCCCCAGCGTTCCCTTACGCTGTTGAGCCCTAATGTATCAGTCCGCCTATCCTTCCCTTTGGCGTTGTGTACGCCCGTTCCTTCCCTTTGGCGTTGTGTACGCCCGTTCCTTGCCCTTGGCGTTTCCACACGCCCGTTCCTTCCCTTTGGCGTTTCCATACGCCCGGTCCTTCCCTTTGGCGTTGTGTACGCCCGTTCCTTCCCTTTGGCGTTGTGTACGCCCGTTCCTTCCCTTTGGCGTTGTGTACGCCCGTTCCTTCCCTTTGGCGTTGTGTACGCCCGTTCCTTCCCTTTGGCGTTGTGTACGCCCGTTCCTTCCCTTTGGCGTTGTGTACGCCCGTTCCTTGCCCTTGGCGTTTCCATACGCCCGTTCCTTGCCCTTGGCGTTTCCATACGCCCGTTCCTTCCCTTTGGCGCTGTGTACGCCCGTTTCTTCCCTTTGGCGTTGTGTACGCCCGTTCCTTCCCTTTAGCGTTTTTTACGCCCCTTCCTTCCTTAGGCGTTTCTGTACGCCCGTTCCTTCCCTTTGGCGTTGTTTACGCCCGTTCCTTCCCTAGGCGTTTCTGTACGCCCGTTACTTTCCTTTAGCGCTGCCGTTGGCCCGTTCCTTCCCTTTTGGCGCTGTCGTGCGCCCGACCCTTCTCTTTGGCGTTGTGTGCGCCCGTTCCTTCCCTCTGGCGTTGTGTGCGCCCGTTCCTTCCCTCTGGCGTTGTGTGCGCCCGTTCCTTCCCTCTGGCGTTGTGTGCGCCCGTTCCTTCCCTCTGGCGTTGTGTGCCCCCGTTCCTTCCCTCTGGCGTTGTGTGCGCCCGTTCCTTCCCTTTGGCACTGTGTTGCGCCCGTTCCTTCCCTTTGGCGCTGTGTTGCGCTCGCTCTTTCCCCTGGCGCTGTCAAGCGCCCGTACCTTTCCCTGATGTGCCACGCCCTGGTTGTGCTCTGGCACGTCTGTGTTCTCTGGCCCCTTTGGTTCCTCCGTGTCTCTTGGCCCCTTTGGTTCCCCAGTGTTCTCTAGCCCCTTTGGTTCCCCAGTGTTCTGTAGCCCCTTGGTTCCCCAGTGTTCTGTAGCCCCTTGGTTCCCCAGTGTTCTCTAGCCCCTTGGTTCCCCGTGTTTTTTTAGCTTTAGATTCCCCTTGTCCTCTAGCCTTCGGTCCTCCGTGTTCTCCAGCCCTTTTGGTTCCCCGAGTTTTCAGCCTTAGATTCTCCATGTTCTCTAGCCTTCGGTTCCCCGTGTTCGCTGGCTTTTTCGTCCCCAGTGTTCAGCCTGATTCGGTCCCGCAGCTGTTCCACGGTCTCAAGTCCTCCGCTCCTGAGTTTCCTCCCGGTCAGTCTCCCCGCGCTCCTCCTGTCAGCCAGCTTCTGCACCCTTCATCTCCGTCCATAAAGACTCTGGTTCCTCTCATCATTAACCCTCCATTCTGTACAATAAAACTCACTTCAAGAACAAGCTCTGTGCGTGCGTGCTGTGTCCGGGTTCATCCAAAGACAAATCATGACACACTCACAATATAAATGTACATCTTTTAAAGGAAAAAAACAAAACCCACTGTAATTTTGGGCAAAGGGAAGTTCTAACCATATTCTAATCAGATGTAGAATTTTACCAACTGGGGTTGAGCACATTTCTTTCAAAAATATGTTCTCATTCTTAAGATTGGAAGGACGCTATATCTTATCCTAAATGTTATGTCTAACACAACCGTATTTATGATCATTTCAAAAGGAGCCTAGAACTACAACATATAGAATGTGCTTGAGATGATCTCTCTGCATTAGCAGCATGCCAACCTTTTCTAAACCTTCAACATCTAGGATTGTCATATCACCATAGCAGCCAGAATCAAGCTGATCCCAGCATGAGATCAAACCTGCAGGGAGCAGCATCTGACAACTTTCACTTTATAAATGTCATAGATTCTGTACCAGTGAAAACGTGTGTGTGCATGACAGATTGTGCTTCAGTGAGCTTTATGTAGGTGAGCTCTAAGATTTAAGGGCTTAGGAAAGTCCTGTTATTCTCAGTTCTAGCTTACATTATCAGTGCGAACCTCCAGGAACTTCTGGAACATTTTAAACCATATATGTCTTTCTAGTCTCCAGTGCTCGTTGATTCTGCTAGTATCTGCTATAGTCTGGTCTTTCTACAGAGTCTGCAATTTGACAGTATCTACTGTGAATCCTTGGCTTTGGCAGCTTTAGACATCTCAAGTGACAGCTCAGCACCCCCTGCAGCATGACAGGAAACTCCAGAGTGGGACAAAAACAAGAAACGAAGAAAACCTCTAATTAGCTATTAAGGTTATTAAATCAACTAAGCTTGTGTTGTTAAACAGAGGTGCCTGCATCAGAAAGCTGAGGACACCCACTCCTGTAGATAAAGTCTTAGCATCGTTCTACCACAAAAACAAGAAAAGGTGAGGCCCACCAGAAAGGGCTTGGATGCACACATTAAGGGTCCCTAACACTGGCTGGGGGACAACTGGACCTCCACTAAGCAAACTGCAGTCCAGACTAATACCCCATTTACACTACCCTTTTTAACCATGCCGAGAACGGTCCGAGCTCGGTAATTGAGATAACTATCAAGTGTAAACGGATCGCAAACTGCCAGAAACAACTGAACCACGCTAAATCTAGACCAGTTCAATAGGTGGGCTCGGCACGGCTTTTCAGTGGCACAGTTCTCTGATAACAAAGAGTGCATGAGCAGACCCCGTCATCTCCTTACAGCCAGCTGACATTTCAGACATTCATAAAAATACTAGCTTCCCTACTGTGACACACGATTTCCAGTGATTATTCTGCTTAGCAGTGTGATGAACCTCAGCGTCTGTTATTTCCTGCGTCTGTTAACCCTGATTAGACCTTTTTTTTCTCTTATCCACTTCCCAAAAGCCGACTCTGTCAAGTAAAGGTTGCCTTCTTCGCCTGACTCTCTGCAAAAATCAATTATAACCAAGCATTACTTCCTGAATGTTACGGGCGCCGCCATTATGATTTGCTTGAGTCCCTCCTTCAATCCTAGAGAGCAGTAGTACCGTAGATCGTCACTAGGAGGCAAGGAACCGTGCTACCTTGATGTGTACACGGTCGTCAGAACCAAGCTCGGCACGGTTAACTGATCCAAGCTCGCACCGAGCTCGGCGTGGATCGGTTTAACACGGGTAGTGTAAATGGGGCTTAATACAACTCTTTGTAGAGAATGAGAACAATGTCATTAATTCTCTCTTGTAGTGATGAGCACCAAGAATCTTCAACTCTAAATGTAGGACCTGTGTGTGTGTGTGTGTGTGTGTGTGTGTGTGTGTGTGTGTGTGTGTGTGTGTGTGTGTGTGTGTGTGTGTATCGAGCTTTAAATCTGCCAGCAGAAAACAAAACAAAAGTTTTTTTGGAAAAAGGTGTGGAATGACTTGTGAAATTACTATGACTCACGGTCACGTTAGAATCTCATCAGGGCCCACTACTGGAGCCCAACTGGGGCTAATGACAGGGGCCCATGCTCTAAAAAATTATGTGTTACAAACTGAGAAATCCCTTTAAAACAACCTCAGCCAACAGAAGCCCTGTGCAAGAAAATTATGATTTGACACAGATTTATTTCCCTTTTTGAGTCATGAATTGCTGATGATGCACCATCTCACTCACAGGGTGCTAAACTAAGAGCTCTAGAGTTACTATACAGATACAACAAAACAAAAATTAATATCATGAAAATGTCAATATACTTTGTCTCTCATTTCAGAAAGTGAAACTCTGACGTTTGTTAAACAGAGTGAAATATTTCAAGCATTTATTTTCTGTAATTTGAATTACTATGTCTTATAGAAAATAAAAAACCCAAATTGAGTCTCCCAGAAATTTTTTATATTGCATCAGATCAATGAAAAAGGACATGTCAAGCAGAAATGCCAGCCTTCTCAAAACAAGGTTCATTTCTCAAAAAAAGTTGATTAGGTCCACTGGACGGCTTCATCTTGGTTGAAAAATTTCATCTCTTCTCCAAGAGACTTTTTCAGTCTGAGTAGTGTTAATTGAATAAAAAGCTCAGCTCTCAATTAAAGAATGGAGATCAGTATTTTTCAGAGTATCAAACATAGATGTTACTTTAAAATTTTCCAATCACATGAGGTACAGGTTAACTCAGTCTTATAGATTCAAGAATCTTTATCGTCACCACGTTACTGTGGTGAAATTCTTTTCAGGATATATTCCGGTTTAGAGTACACACAATAAACGACAATAAACGTGTACATCTTTTTTTCACAGAGCGTACAAAAGAGAAAAAGAGAAAAGATAAGAAGTTTATGTCAGAGTTTGAGGGCTAGATGTCAGTCCCTTCTCAAGTGATACGAGCCATGTTACGTAGATTGGTTAGTCTGACTTTCATGAATCACAAGTCATGAACATGTGATGAACATTTAATGGGCAAACTCTCAGCAGGGGTCTATCGCCCTCTGCTGGGGAACCAGACCAATAACAGTTGAGTTATTATTTATATATATATATATATATATATATATATATATATATATAGTTTCACATCAGGCGGCGATAGCCCTCACAGATCTGGGAAAGAACCGTTTCTGAGCTTATTAGTTTTGGATTTAATGCCTCTGAAGTGTTTACCTGATTAGAGAGGGGCAAACAGCGCATTGCCTGGGTGGGTGGGATCAGTGGAGATGCGTCTGACCCTTGCCCTGTTCTCACCACCCGTGCTAAATCCTTCCTCTCCTTAACTGTGTAGCTCCCATACCATACAGTTATGCTGGTACACAAAACACTTTCTATGGTAGCTCCATAGAAGTTTTTTTTAGCAGTGGACAGTCCTGCACTTTTCAGTTTCTTGAGAAGGAACAGCCATTGTTGGGCCTTCTTCACCAGGTGGGAGGTGTTCGCAGTCCAGGAGAGGTCGGAGGAGATGTGGATACCCAGGAACCTAATGCTATCCATGCACTCCACCACCTCCCCCTGTATGTATAGAGGAGCGTTTTCACTTCTCCTGGATCTCCTGTAGTCTATTATTACCTCCTTGGTTTTATTGGTGTTCAGGATGAGATTGTTCCTGGAGCACCACTGTGTGAGATTGCTGACCTCATCCCTGTAGTGGGACTCATCATTGTTGGAGAGGAGACACACTACAGTGGTGTAGTCTGCAAACTTCACCACTGTGTTTGTGGTGTGGACAGCAGAACAGTCATGGATGAAAAGGGTGAAGAGAGCAGGACTGAGGACACAACCCTGTGGTGTGCCTGTGTCGAGGATCAGTGGAGCAGATATGCGTTTCCCTATCCTCACCACCTGGGGTCTGGGGTCTACTAAAACAGTGATTTTTTGGGGTTTTCATTAACTGTAAACCAGTTCACTCTGCGTAATGAATACATAAAATATAGCAGCTTCACCTTCTGTTCTGAAAGAAGTGACAAAGATATTGAGCATTTGTCAATATTGTACTTTTTAGCAGTATTGTGTAAAGTACTGAAATCTCAGAGTCAAGTAAAAGTATAGGTACCTCTCCAAAATATGACTGGTAAAAGTCCAAGTCACTGACTGAAATGTTACTTGAGTTAAAGTCTTAAAGTATCTGAAATGTATTGTACTTAAGTATGAAAATTACTGTAAAAGTAGATGTACTCAAGTAATGTAATAAAAAGTATAAGTAAAAAGTAAAACAAAGTAAATGCAGTTTGAATGACATTGTTTAGATTTTGGAAACTTTGAAAGTCAAATTCACTTGAAATAATATAAACAGCCAAGTGCAGGAGAAATTTAGACCAAGTTTAGACAGAAAATACAACCTTTTGGTAAGCTTTCAGTTTTCCTTCTTCAAGTCTCAAGTCCCGACTTTGTCGCAGTCAATCAGTAGGTGGGGTCAAAACACTTGCGTGCGTGAGTCTCTGTCTCTCTTTTTGTAATGAGTAACTAAACCAAACATTGAAAATGTATTGGAGTAAAAGTATGCAATTAACTTCAGAAATATAGTGAAGTATACATCAAAAAAAATGTATACTCGAGAAAAGTATAAAGTACTCCAAAATATACTTAAGTACAGTAGTGTAGTATTTTTACTTCGTTACTATACAACACTGCTTTTTAGACTGGAACATGAAGATTGTGTCATTTCTTCTTCACTGAGAGCCAGTCTGCTTTGCCTGCAGAGGCCACAGGCATCACGCCCTGCTGCTGGAGGAATCCCAGACTGTATGGAGCAACATTTGTGCCTTCTGATTGAGCGCGCAGGAACCAATCCGAGAGCGCAGTGACACAACACGCGCGCACTCAACTCTGAAAAATTCTTCTCAGCCAACTGTCCTCCTCGTGCTCAGTTCCATCTCTGCTCCCATGCTCGACCTTTTCCTTCCACGCTCAACACCAGCTGTGCGCTCGCTCTGCTGTTTCTGTGCTCGCTCGACTCGGTCTCTGAACTCGCGACTTCAAAAACTGTCCACTCCACCAGCCAATCACAGACAGGTTTCTGTCCATCCAATCAGAGTATGATTTGCAAATACTGCATTCAGATGGATTAAATCAAAATGCTGCAGCTTTTGGCAGAAATTACTAAACATAATGGTGAGATTGAAGAAAAAAATAAATCAAATAAACAGTTTATTATTTTAGCCTACAAAAATAGGCTAAAATATTTAGACTAAAATATTTGAGTTACTAAAGGCCCGTTTACACTACACTTTTTTAACCGAGCCGAGACCGAGACCGAGATAACTCTTGTGTGTAAACGTTCAGCAGAATGAACTGGACCGCGCTAGACATAACTGGACCACGCTAACTGCAGACCAGTTCCTGAGCAGGTCTCGGACTGTTTTTTTTTTTATCCTGGTTATCTGATAACAAAGAGCGCATGAGCAGACCGCGTCATCCCAGTCAGCTGTCCGCGGGTTTTCCGGCGTGTCTGGCTGCACGTCCCGATTCACACTCCATTCAGACAAATTTCAGACATTCATAATAATACTAGCTTCCTTACTGTGCCACATGATTTCCAGTGATGATTCTGCTTAGCAGTGTGATGAACCTCAGCGTCTGTCATTGTTTCCTGCGTCTGTAAATGCTTATTAGATGTTTGTTTGTCTTATCCACGTCCCAAAAGCCGACAATGTCTAACCATAACATCCTGAATGTTACGGGTGCTGCCATTTTGAATTGGTCCCGCCTTCAATCCCAGAGAGCAGCAGTACCGCAGATCGTCACTAGGAGGCGAGGAGCAACCAAGGAACCGGGATAGTGTGGGGTGTAAACGGTCGTCTTGGCTTGGTTAACTGATCCAAGCTCAGACTGGTCTCGGCTCGGTTAAAAAAGTGTAAAAAGTATAAACGGGCCTTAAAGGTATACTATGCAACCAGGGTTGATTTTGCAGCGAGGCTCCCCCCAGAGGACGAAAGTAAAAGTGCACTGTCGTAAAGATGCTCAGCTGTTCTGGTTTCTCCGTCAAGCCAGGCGCGGTTGTTTTGAGCTTAGCAGACAGGCAAACGCCAAGCCGCCGCGGCCGCCTCGCCAGTTTTATTATTATTATTATTATTATTTATTTTTATTTTTTTATGTTGGCGAGACGCTGCCGCCACAGCCACCTCGCCAGTTTTATTATTATTATTATTATTATTATTATTATTATTATTATTATTATTTTATGTTGGCGAGACGCTATCACCGCCGCCGCCTCGCCAAGCCGCGGCCGCCTCGCCAAGCCGCGGACGCCGCCGCCGCCTCGCCGCAGCCACCGCGGTAGCGTCTCGCCAACATTAAAAAAAATAATAATAATAATAATTATAAAACTCGATATGCTTGCATGTTTATTTGACGTTAACACGCAGTTCTTTGTTGTTGCTTTCGCGCGTGCATATAGTGAATGGCAGGGCAAAAACACATGGAGTTCTCGCCGTAAAGCGAGACTTCTGTGTGTGCGGGCCGTGAGCTCTTGCAATTGCAAGTACGATATTTCCCCCACAGACCACCAGGGCGGCCGAGAAAACCTTTGTTCGACCTGAAATGACTCATTTAATCATCCAAAACGGTATGGAACACATTAATTAACTGAAAAATGTTGCATAGTATGCCTTTAAGAGTTACTAAGTGAGGTGTGAAAAATGTTTTTATCTCTTTTGCTTCCAGCTTCTGGGCGGTGATGCAATAGTTTCTTCTGATCATAATCATCATCATTGTCATCATTATTTAAAAAGCACTTTAGATAAGAGATACATCAGATAAGAGATAACTTTAACAAAATTACTTGGCTAAACACTCAACATTTTAAAACACCACCAATAATAATAATAATAATAATAATAATAATGTCAGTGTTCTCTGTGTTTCTGTGCTCTAACTCTGCTTCACAGGTGGTTCTAGTTGACTGGGGGGCGTGGCCCATACCTGCTGCTCGTCAGGAGCCATCATCACTGGCTTCAGACAGATGGAAAACGCCAGAGTGTTAACCCACTCGTGGTATGCCTAGGCCTCTGACCTGTCTCCAGTGCATTGTACCTGTGAGTTCTTTGAAACCTTGTTTTTGGACTAACTTTGTCTCCTGTTGTTCTCCAGTTTGTCGTGTTTGGATTTACTCACTTGTTTTGGTGTCGTGCTCAAGGAACCAGCTCCTCAGAATCCCCGCCGCTCAGATTTTGCTCTGGCATCTCCCCTCATACTCCCTTGGTGATACCAAGCCGGGCGTGAGACCCCCCCCCCTTCCTGGATTCACCTGGTTTACCCACAAGACTCCGGTTCTTCCATCTGCTCCTCCCGTCTACTGTGGTGTGCTCCGTATCCCTCGCCAGCATTGCATCTGTCAGCCTTCCAGTCACTCAGCCACTTATTTCCATCAGCGAGTTACGGTCACAGAGTTCCCTCGACACTTACTCTCCCCGGATAGGTCTCCCCGACCAAATGGTAAGCGGCGCAGCTTCTGGTATTTTCCCCTGGTTCAATCCTCTAACATTATTTCCCTTTCCTCCCTCAGTCGTTCCAGCACTGACTTTCAGACCTCGCCTGTCCCACACGCTGTGTGTTTCACCGTTATCTGAGCCTTTAATAAAAATCTTAAAATTGTTTCTGCCTCCGTCTGTATCTGCATGTGGGCTAAACACTTAAAAACCATGACAAATAATTGTTGTTGTAGGTGTTATTATAATAACTAGATCTAAAACTAGCGCTGAACAATTAATTGCATTTTCAATATAATCGCGATTTTTAAAAAACACAATTTCCAAATCGCAGAGGTCAGCAATTTTTGGCTATGTAACAATTAGTGAATCAGACGCGTCCTTTAGGCGTCAGTAAAATGTTTAAAGTGGGTTTGTCTCCACATGGAATGGAAGACAGTTGCCATAGTGAGATAATCTAATTTTATTACTTGTTTTAGAGTTTATATAATCATAGCATTAAGTACAGGTCAATCAGTTTAATACATACTTGTTTGTTGGTTGCACTTTATGTTCAAGGATTGATCAATTAAAAGCTGTTCTTGAATAATATTCTGATAGAAACTTTAAAAGTTGTTTTAAATAGTCCTTGTTTACAAACATCTTTATTTAGAGGCCGTTTTTGTTGCTTGTGGTTAATGCATACAAAAGTCAAAATTGCAAATTTGGTTGAAATATGTCGTAGGCAGAACGCAATCATTTCTGCACCGAGTTTAGGTGCTGTGGGTCTATTAGCAACTAATCCGCAGGGCAAGGAAACAAATTGATTTGTATATGTTTAAAAAGACAAAATAAACTAGGGGAAAAAATTGCATTAAATTGCAACATTAAGAAAAAAAAAAATCGCAATTAGATTATTTTCCAAAATCGTTCAGCCCTATCTAAAACATAATAGAACCAGCCGGCACAGCAGAAATACGAGTACCAAGAAAAGTTGAAAAAGATAAAATCTCAGGTTAAAGGCCAATGAGTAAAAATAGGTTTTAAGACAGGTTTTAAAACTGGACAGGGGAGGGCCTTGTCAAATGTACAAAGGTAAGTTGTTCTATAAATTAGGGAGGCCCAATAGAGAAGGCCCTGTTCCCTCTAAGCTTCTGCTCAGAACTGTAAATGACTGTAAGCAGGGGTGTGAAAGAGAAGCTCATGTAAGTAAGGTGGGCAAAGCTGTTTAAATCCTTAAAAACAGATATTTTAACTGAACTAAGAAACATGCAACCAGCGAAGGGAGGCCAGGATGGGCTAATGTGCTTTATTTTATGTTTTCCTATTAAAAGGTGTGCAGCAGCATTTGAACCAGCTGCAGACGTTTGAGTGAGGACTGACCGATTCAGAGATAAAGAGAATTACACTAATCCAGCCATGATGATGATGGCTTGGGGTAGGGTTTCCATATTTTTGCCTTGAAATAATAGGTTTTACCTTTGCTTTGTTCCTTAAATAATAAAAATGACCTGAGGTCCTTTTTTGACTGTCAAGTTTAAAATCCCCATCCATTTTAAAATCGAGGTTCATGAATGTGGGCTAAACATTCATTGTCAGGGGGTCTAAATCAACAGGATCAACACTTCTATGGGTGTTTCAACTGGTATATTTGACAATTCATGATTTGATAAGACAAAGGGATTTGAGTTTTTATGTTCTCCTCGTCTTCACCTTTATCTCTTTCTATAGATTCTCTTTCTCATTCAATTTAGGACTTTCCATATGCCTTTTCATCTAGCTCTAAGTTATATTAAAAAACCTACAGTAAAGTAATGAAATGTTGATTCTGGATGTAGTGAAGGAATTCCTTTAATATAAACCAAAGAAAATTTTACATTACCTGCCAGAAACTGGAAAAAAACTTTAAAAAAAGACAACAGTATTTTCACACCTCACTTAGAAGCTCTTAGTAACTCTGATATTTTAGCCTAAATATTTCAGGCTAAAATATTAAACTGTTCATTTGATTTCTTTTTTTTTTTTTATCCCACCGTTATGTTTAGTAATTTCTGCCAAAAGCTGCAGCATTTTTATTTAATCCATCTGAATGCAGTATTTGCAAGTCATACTCTGATTGATTGGATGGAAAGAAACCTGTCTGTGATTGAATGGTGGAGTGGACAGTTTTTGAAGTCGCGAGCGCAGAGACAGAGTCGAGGGAGCACACAGCTGGTGTTGAGCGTGGAAGGAAAAGGTCGAGCAAGTGAGCAAAGTCGCTTGCGAGCAGAGATGAAGCTGAGCGTGAGGACAGTGGGATGAGAGCTGCGTGAAGCTGACACCCCACCCACTCACATAAAAAACGTGGTTAAATAGACGGAATGGTTAGTGCTTCGTTTGTGCCGTTAAAATTAGCGTTTGTGCTGCTTTGGTTTTGAAGATATTAAAGAATATTTGTTAAGTTAATCTAGAGTTCACCATCCCCCCATTTTGCTTTGAATCTGACCAAACTGGTCAACTTTTTTAGTGCTTCGTTTGTACAGATTTGTGCCGTTAAAATTAGCGTTTGTGCTGCCTTGGTTTCGCAGATAATAGGGCTTGGGATCCGCGTTGCATTGTGGGACGTGGCGGCCATGTAAATGGCAATGCGAACGTCAAAATACCTCTGACATAACATTGTTGAACGAAGAGACGTAGAAGTAGATTTGAGAAAGAATAGATAGAAAAAAGATGTTAAAATTCCGAAAAAGATCTGGAATTTACCGGGACACATTAAATAGAGAAGCCAAGGACCGGCATGTTGACAAAATCAGCATTATTAATAATTTGGATCCATATGAAGTTCCAAACAATGAGTGGAGCGCCGACGACCACTTGTTGCCACTGTTTTGCATATCGGACGTCTTCGGCTACCTTGTTTGTGGTGTGAGCGCCTATACTTTAGAACAGTTCCTAAGCTACAAGTCCTTGGAGTCTCATGTGCAGTTCACGAATGGATGGGTTCAGGAGCTGCAGATCTTAAAGCCAGCAAACAGTGGGAACACAGTAATTCGTACAAAGGTAAGCTGTGCTCAGACGGGCTCTGGCACCTGCTAACCGTTAGTGCTAACAACCACTCACGCATGTAATGTACTTTTAACTAGCTGCTATGTGTTTCAAAGGTTTAGTTAGTAACGTTACCTGCCAACCCTCCCTAAACCCTCCGGGTTTCTCAGGTATTTAAGCCTTTTCCCGCTGCCATTTTAGTATTTATGTGCATGTATGTTGTGTCGCGGTTGAAGGAAAGAAACAATGTAGGCTATAAAATAAAACCGTGCATCTTTAACTTACCAGAAAGAAAATGCAGGGAACACACTCTCATTGACATCGGGATAATGTGGAAAGTTATGATCGGTAGTCTTAAAGCCGCGATCCAAGCAAGCCGACGACTCTTCGTTATCTCTGACACTTGTTCTCCGTGGTTGCGCCTCCAGGCAGGGAAGCGGTGGAAAGTTAACCCATTTTCTATGTTTTCCCCATGGCGATCATGTGTGGCGCTGGTACACCCCACAATACAGCAACGGTTTACCATGGTTGAAATCAACTTAAGGTCAAATTAATCAAATTAAAACACGGCTGAGAAGGGAGTACAGTACGCGGTAGTCATAGGCAGTAGTCTGAGTAGCGGCGGTGGAGGCAATCAACATGGCGGCCACGGAAATAATACGTCATGACGCCCAAGCCCTATTTAAGCTTTAATTTCGGCAGTGACGTCACCATAGGCCGCCGCTGCAAAATAAAGTGCTACCTTGTTATTTCTTTGCTGGTGCTAAGCTGGAGCCAAAGCAAACTAGAGTGGTCTGCTTCTTTAGTGCTGCGTTCGTGCATGTTTGTGCCGTTAAAATTATCGTTTGTGCTACTTTGGTTTCGGAGATATTATGAATTTTAATTTCAGCCGATGACGTCATCATAGCCCGCCGCTTCAAAATAAAGCGCTACGTTTTTCTTTCTTTGCTGGTGCTAAGCTGGATCCAAAACAGACCACAGTGGGCTACTTTTTCAGTGCTTTGTTGTGTAACCCAGGTTTGTACCGTTGAAATGAGCGGTTATGCTGCGTTGGTATATTGCCAAGATATACCAAATTTGATCCATATTTGATAATATAATTTTTATTTCGGCCGATGACATCATAGCCGGCGCTGCAAAATAAACCGGAGCGCTTCATTTTTATTTTATTTATAATTACCAAGTCAACTATATTTGATATTTCATTTATCAACAACAACCTTGGAAAGGCATGAGAGTTTTTCAGAGTTGAGCGCGCGCCAGACCGGTTTTGAGCGCGTGCGTGTTGTGTCACTGCGGATTGGTTCCTGCGCGCTCAATCAGAAGGCACAAATATTGCTCCATAAGACTGTAGATAAGATCATTACTGAGGGCACAGGTCCAACGGGGCCCAGTTCCTCCTCAACACATTCATCTGTTCTCCTAGAACCTTCCTCCGTGAGAAGCAGCAGCAAGGGACATTCTAAAACGCTTAACGTGAAAAAGCTTAACGTGGCTTAAGGTAGGAAAACAACGAGGAATCATCACCAAATTTCTCATGTCCATATCTTGTCATGAAGACTTAAGCCTGTCAAAAAAAAAAATAAACCAAAATCCAACGATTATAGAAGATATCTCACATTAACGTTTTCTTCTTCATTGGCGCCTATGGCGAGAAAAAGGCTTAACGTGGTTTAATGTACCTAATCAACGATCAATGATCACCAAATTTCTCTTTCATATTGCTCCTAATAAGCACATAAAACTGTCAAAATGTCAAACCCAAAGTCCAATTATTATGGACGTTATCTAACATTAAGCGTTTCTGCCTCATTGAGGCAAAGGAAAAAGCCTAACGCAATTCAATGCACCTAAACAACGCTCAGTGATCACTAAATTTCTCTCATATATTGTTAAGCACATGAAACTATCAAAAATCAAAACCAAAGTACAATTATTATGGACGTTATATGACATTAAGTATTTAATAGGCATAGAGGCTGGCTATATGAAAAAACTTAATGTGGTTTAATGTACCTAAACAACGTTCGGTGATCACCAAATTTCTCTCTCATATTGCTCTTCATATGCACATAAAACTATAAAAATATCGAACACAATAGGAAAGAGAAATTTGGTGATCATTGATCGTTGATTAGGTACATTAAACCACGTTAAGCCTTTTTCTCGCCATAGGCGCCAATGAAGAAGAAAACGTTAATGTGAGATATCTTCTATAATCGTTGGATTTCGGTTTATTCTTTTTGACAGGCTTAAGTCTTCATGACAAGATATGGCCATGCGAAATTTGGTGATGATTCCTCGTTGTTTTCCTACCTTAAGCCACGTTAAGCTTTTTAAGCTTTTTCACGTTAAGCGTTTTAGAATGTCCCCAGCAGCAACGCATCCACGATCAATATGCTTTTTTCAGCTGCAGGTTGATCCGAAAAAGGAGGACAGGTGTTGTGCAAAATTCAGTTCCCCTGTGAAAATCTGTTGCCCCCGTGTCGGGAGCGCGCTTTGCAGCCGTTTTCATCGCAGCTGAAATATCCATTCTCTCCTCCCACCATAACTTTGGGAAATAAAGAGCAACTGTTTCCAAATTCTCAAAAATTGTGTGATCGCATGTAGTATACTAGAAATGTCCTTTATCCAGTAATCCGTCATATTTTACATAACAACGGGATTTAAAGACTACTCTTGTCTTTTCAGGAAGTCTTTATTTTTGTGCCCTGCTATCATCCAGTTTAAAATAACAAAACAGTGTAAGAAGAACATGTTTATTTATTTTTGTATACCAATTTTGTAAACAATAGCTGCCGATTAAACTGAATGTTACAACCTTGACATGTTTGAGTTGTTTTACCGACAAATCAATTAAAAGCTCCGTGAAAACGGCTGCAAAGCGCGCTCACGACACAGGGGGAACCGATTTTCACAGGGGAACTAAATTTCACGCAACACCGGAACATACCGGGAGAAGCCAACGTTCCATCTGCGCTCTCGCTCTTGTCTCCGCTGTGCGGGCCTCACATCGCCCCGGCCTCTTTAACGTGCTTCTCACGCACTTCTGCGTGGAAACGTTCAGCGTGGAGCTGGACGCAGATAGTCGTGGAGTTAGGGAAACTTCGGAGAGTTCTCGTTGTCCTGCTGCTAACTTTAAAAGCCAATAACTTAGAAGACGGCTGTTTTTTTACCCAGCAGAAAACTAAACCAGATGTCATTACTGCACCGTATTAAACAAACAAAGTAAGTTTTAAACAGGCGGCTGGCGAAGAAAGGGGAGCACTTACTTTGCTTTTGACTTCAGCAGACAACCCGTAGGCCGGACCTTTATTAAAATGGGTCATTTTCCGCTGCTAATCCCAGATCCAGAGGCAGAGAGCGAGTTGAAGAAAGTCTGCAGTCCAGCAGAGCAGAGGAGACAAAGCGGGGCTCACAGGACCGGGGAGCTGGCCGAAAACGCGCTGACGTCACACAACAGCCAATCGCATCGTTTTACTGCTCTTGTCCGGTCTCCTGCACATCTGTTTGTTGTGTCACGGAAAACATTTCCCTGATATGAAATATAAAAAACAGCCCCTCATGAACCCGCTTTCGTTCCTATTCAGTCCTAAAAAGTTTTCCTGCCAACTTGCAGTTTGAGAGACGGTTTAATCGTTTGTTTAAATTCCAGGTGTCTGGGATGGCCACCCAGTGGCGCCACCAGAAGGTGGCCATGCCCCCCCCCCCCCCCTCACTCCCTCGTGGCATGTCCTGGCCACCCCACTGGCCAGTGTAAATTGTAGGTAGCCTCCCATCCTCAGCTTCTATAGCGCTTTTATTTGTATCTGCCAGTATCTACTTTCCCCTAGTAACTGTTTTGTTTTCCAATAAATGAATAAATGTACACCTATTCTAAATATAATTACACCATAAAAACTAATTGTTCAACTCAAAATGTTAACTGTACTGTTATTGCACATTATCATTAGGAACATTAAACATCCGGGAAAAAAAACACATTAAAAACCAAAAGATATTAGTAGGCATAAAGCTGGACGATAATTCAATAACAATATATATCGATCGATAGACTTGTGGCGCGATAGGAAAAAATAGAGTTGATAAAACTTCGATAGAGTTTTCCTTCCCTCCTTTCAGCCTATCATATTAGTTGATGCTACAGTCACTACTTCCTCTCGACCAATCGTAATGGCGGACCCAGGCACGCCGTTACAAAGCGCCGCCCTCTCAAAACACAACACAGAGCATGTGAATATGTCGCAGCAAGGAGCAGCGGAGGAAACGGTCCCAAAACGGGCTTTTACTAGTTCGCCAGCCTGACAGAAATAAACCAGTGATTTGTAAAACTTGCAAGGAACCGGTAAAAACAAAGTCTGGTAACGCAACCAACTTGTTTCATCACGTAAGCCGCTCAGCCGCTCACACCTGCAGCAGCCTCGCGCGACACCGCGTCATCTTCTGGAAGTTCTTCCAAAACAAAGCAGGTACAGCAGCTAAACTGGGCTCCCTTCTTTGTGATAAAATGAAAAAGCGTCCAAGCGGTGTAAGGACATGACGCATGCAGTAACGTGATGGATATGCTGCTGTGGAAAAACCTGGCTTCAAACAATTACTCGCCACTCTTGATCCGCGATATAAAGTTCCGGGACGCAAGTTTTTCTCTAACAGCGCTCCCTAAATTGTGCAACTAGTGCAGAGAATCAGTGCAAAATGAGCTGCAATCTGCTTCCTTACACGCCACAAACCTCGGACCTCAGCCCTGCGTCAGCCTCTCAATTATGAAACCTGAGAAGAAACTAATGTGCTATTCCCACCTAAATATGCTATTTTACTTATTTATTTGGTATATTTATTTTGGTCATTTTACTGGTCACTTTAGTTTATTCTTTGTCAGTATTTAATAACATAACTCAGGTCTCTTAAGGTATTTTTCTTTAAAAAATATTCTGTTATGGTTAAAAAAGTTGGTTAAATAAAGATTTCATTGGAATTCTGTGTTTGTGTTCTTTATTAAAATTAAATAATTTAGCAATATCATAAAATGTCCAGACAGAGCTGCACATAAGTAGATGATTTGATACTGGTGTGCTAAAAAGATTTTGTATTTCTTTATTTGTGAAACCTATACCAAAGTATAACTTTCCAAGATGTTTAACATTCCTCATTTCAAAGCACGACGTCCTTTTAAAATACTTTATTCTCTTAATGTTACGCTATATTCTCAAAATGTTGACTTTATTTTCATAAAGTGGTCCACCAGTCTGCAACACTGTTGTTTTTGGGGGCTGAAAGATTTGGGAACCCCTGCACTGGAGGAGCTTATATCAGGCAACAGAAATCCCATTCCAGAATCTAGAGCTGAAAAGAAATCATAAAACAAGACTTGTAACATTTGTTCTCCTACAAGCAGACTAAAACTTATAGCCATAGCAACATGTTTTAAGATAGCTAACTATTATCTTGACTGTCGGGGGGCACACCTTCACTTAACATTAGATTTAAATACTTTAGAAGCTGCTGAAAACACAATCAGTTTTTATAATGTAACTTTTAACTTTTGTAACTTTTCAAGAAGATGCAGAACGATGTCTGACAAAATTAATCAAGCTAAGTTTTTCACTTATTGCCTCTGCGGCTTTGCTTGAAGACCAGCAGTGATACTGAGCCGATTTTTATATTTGCACTGAAAAAATAAAGCTTGGAAGTGAAGCACGACTGTGTAGCAGCATGTGATTACCCAGGAGTAAAGAGAGCTCAGGGAGAACTCAGCAACACACTTGTTTTCAACATTTATTTCTCAGATTTCAAGTTTACATTGTATACGTTGGAAAACTGCGCAAAAGAAAAAAGCCATTAAGTGGAACCGGAGACATTGAATCTTCTCTTTCCACACATGTAACTCAGTGTCCATGTGAACCAAATCCTTTCACACTAGTCTTCCAAGAAAAATGGCCTTGGGGTATTTGTCCCTCAAAGAACACCACTGCACAAAAAAGTAGTCGGACAGTAGGTACAGGATCCTTCCTGTTAATGACAGCGTCTGCACTCGGCAGATGCTTTCAACATACACTATGTGGACTTTCTTCATTCCCAGAATTCCTAGCAAGAGTCCAGCTATGCAGAGAGGAACGCATGTCCCTGGGCCGTTGCACAGTACCTGAAAAAACACAGACACAAAGGCTACGTTCACACTGCAGGCCTTGATGTTCAATTCCGATTTTTTTGCATGTCTGTTCACAATTCCAAATATATGCGACTTGTATGTGATCTCCTGTGTGAACTGCATTCATACAACTTAAGTGTCCCGCATGCGCAGTAGAGGACGCAATGACGTCATACGTAACAAGCGTGCTCGGTGTTTGCGGAAGTAAACACGGATCGTAATGCTGCAGCGTATCCTGCGTTCTTTACGTTATTCTCCAACCGGAGCAGCACATTACCAACGCAATCTTTTTAAGAAGATCGAAAAGGAAGAGAGACAACTTTTAGTGATGTGAGCGGCTTTACTGATACTGACTTCATTCATAATTTTGGAATGACAAAGGCAAGCTTTATGTACGTCTGAACGACTCTCTTTAGCGCTCTCACGTAAAAACACACATTTTCGGCGGCCATAACGGTGAGTAAACGCGTTGTCGTGAGGCTGTATTGACTTGCAACAGGTGTTTGTTACCGCACAATAGCCAACCTCTTATTTTTTATTTTTTTAGCCAACCTCTTTGGCATAGCCAGGTCCACCGTTAGTGACGTTTGTCAAGTATCAATGACGTGTAGGTCGGATGAATGCGACCTGGCCGTACAGACACAGGTCGCATTTGAAAAGATCAGATACGTATCGGATTCAGGACCACATATCCAAGCGACCCGGGTCGCATTTGAAAAAATCCTATCTGTGTTGTTCAGACCGTCATGAAAAGATTAGATACGGGTCGCATATGGGCAAAAAAAAAAATCAGCATTGGGTCACTTCAGGCTGCAGTGTGAACGTTGCCAAAGAGAGAGAAGAGGCTGAGCACATTTTCAGGAAGTGACAGAGACAAAGACAGGAACATGTTTGTCTCTTCAGTGGGGCACAGATAGGTGCCTCCATGACAGTAGTGGTTGATAGGCTAACTACAGAAATACTATAAGCACGCTTATATACAAAGTTTAATGACATATTTACGAAAAATGCTCATCATGCTCTGAAACCAAAGCAGTCCTTACATAGAGCTGCACCTATCAGGCTATTACTTGCTTTTACATGGTCCAGTATTCTATGACATGCAACCTTGATCTGGTTTCCTTTCTAAGTACTGAAACTCATACAAACTCATCTGCATGACCATAAACAAGTCTTGGAGGTTCCTTCATCATTCCATTGCTTGGAATGCAACTGGAAATTAATGTTACAAGATTAGCCCCAATAATATAAAGAAAGCAAATATTCTCTTTTCTTCAGAGATCTGGGCATGCTGATGATTGTAAACAGGGCCGGCCTGTTGCTTAGGCAGTATAGGCAAATGCTAAGGGCGCAAACCACCAGGGGGCGCCGGCCTGTACTTATACCTTAATAAAAAAAAAATAAGTCTGACTTTTTTTTACCTGCAACTCAGTTTTCGGTCTTTGTTGCATCTAAAATCTTATGATGTCAACGGGTCCTAAACTGTCTGGTGCCCAGGGAAGGAAAAAAAGAAAAGAAGAGGAGGAAAAACGTGACAAAGACAGAGGTAATGTTACAGTAAAGATGATGATAATGAAATTATTTTGCTGTTGCAGAACAATGATCGATAATAGCATTAGCCGTTTGCATAACATAGTTGGATAATCAATAAATAGCAAGTGCTATCTGTTAGTTTTAACATCAGTTAATGTTATGGAAGGGCCCAGATGTTGGAAAATAGTGATTTTAATGCCCCCTATTGCCATCCTCAGGCAAATGTGTATATATTAGATTTATTCAGCAGATATACTGTTAATTGCATTGACATGGTTATTTTACCTTTTCCCAGGTGATAATAGTCGTTCAAAATACTATTAATTTTTCATAGTTATAAGCCTAGGTATTACCTGTGTTAGAGCTCATATTATCTAAAGTGAGTTCATCATGTTAAACTATGTTAGTGTTAAAGTGTACATCATTAATGTTACTGCAAAGTTAGCATTCCCACATGTTATAGCACATTATACTGCAGTTTACTGATCCATTGCATTCTTCTTACTAGCATTTCACTGCAATAACAATAAATTACAGTAATAATTATTACTAAACCAAAAATTATATTGTATATTATAAACAATAGTGTACATCATGCATGCACCTCTTTTTTGTTTATATTATTTAATTTAATTGTACTTTATTCTTGAAATCATGTGTTTATTATTAGACACATATTCCTCTTATGTTTTCAGATGCGCTGCTGAGGTTTCTCAGTCAAACACCTGCAAATCCTCCAGTCACCTCCACCTCAGCAACACAACCCAGCAGTGATGAAGCATCAAGCGGTCCTCCTGTTGCTCCAGTAGATCCGGCTGACTGGCCACATCCTTTAACTGATAAGGTACGAACAGAGTTGGTTCACAGAGGTCCATTTCAAACAGAAAACTGCTTCACATTCCCTAAAACAAAAGACGGACGAAGGTGTCAGCAATGACTATTTTAACAGACTCTTAATCAATGGAGAAAAAGTCAGAAGAAGCTGGCTTATGTACTCTAAACAAAAAGATAGCTTGGACTGCTTCTGTTCTATGCTTTTTTTCTAAAAGAGAGTATAAACTTAACAGGGAAGGACTAAAGGACCGGAAAAATGCAAGTCACTTGCTCAAGGTCCATGAGGATAGCCAGGAGCATTATGCTCACATGGCAACATGGAAGGACTTGGAGGTCCGGTTTGCAAAGGGGATTACGAAAAATAAACAAGAGATGGCACTTGCTTAGGCTAAGAGAAAAAGGTGGCGTGACGTTCTACACCGACTGGTGGCAATAATTCAGTCCTTAGCTGAAAGAAACATGGGTTTTAGGGGTTTCACAGACACATTAAATAAACCAGACAATGGACATTTTCTGAAAGAGGTGGAGCTCGTGGCCAGATTTGATCCAGTGATGAAGCAGCATGTCAGTAGGGTGGAAAGTGGAGCTGGCCGTCATCTACGTTATCTTGGCAAAACGATTTAAAATGAATTGATTGACTCCATCAGTTCTAAAATAATACAACACATTGTGACAGACATCAAAATTTCCAAATATTTCTCCATCATTTTAGATTGCAACCCTGATCTGAGTCATAGGAACAGCTCTCTGTCGTAGTCAGGATAGTGTCACAAGAAGACATTCCTCGAGTAAAAGAGCTTTTCGTAGGCTTTCTGGTGGCAGAGCAGTCAACTGGAGAACATTTGTCATCTCTAATTCTAAAAAGACTAGAGGAACTTAACATCCCATTTGAGGACTGCAGAGGTCAGTCCTATAACAACGGCGCCAATATGAAGGGAAAAAAATAAAGGTGTTCAGGCAAAGTTGCTTCAGCTAAATTCAAGAGCTTTCATGTCCCATGTGGTGCCCACATTTTAAATCTGGTAGTAGCTGATGCTGCAAAAAGCTCACCAGATGCCCTTAGCTACTTTGGGCATGTGACAAAATTATTCAAGCTCTTCTCAGCCTCCACCCAAAGGTGGGATGTCCTCTTAAAATATGTGAAAATCACTCTGAAATCATGGACTGAGACCAGATGGGAAAGCAGGATAAAAAGTGTTGAGGCAGTGGGGTATCAGGCTGGGCAAATCCGAGAGGTTCTTCTGGAGGACCCTGTAATGAGAGTTGAAGCCCAGGCTTTAGCTGAGGAGATTGGATCATTTCGCTTTTGCATTTGTACAGCCATATGGTATGACGTTCTCTGCAAAATCCAACATGTCAGTAAACTGATGCAGTTACTCTCCATGCAGCTTGACGTAGCTGTCGACTTGCTGAGGAAAACAGGAGATTCCCTCACCAGTTACAGGAACACTGGGTTTTCTGATGCACAGAGAATAGCCAAGGAGGTGTGTGAAGACATGAATGTGGAGGCTGAACTAAAAAAAAAAGCGATTGAGAACCACAAAAACTCACTTTGGCTATGAGTCTCCAGATGAGCCCATTCAAGATGCACTACAAAAAATGGAAACCACATTTTTTAATGTAGTGATGGATACTGCCATTTCTTCACTTGATGAGAGATTTCAGAATCTTGGAGACGTGAACAACATTGGTGTGCTCCTCGATTTCCCTAACTTAGAAAGAAAAAGAGCTGCTACAGAAGTGTCAAACCCTAAGTACCGCTTTGACCCAGGACAGCCAGCAGGACATTGATGGCACAGAACTTACAAGGGAAATGCAAAATGTCCCACCATTGCCATCAACAAATATGACAAACTTGGAGAAGAAGAGAAGAAGCCAGCAGAAATTTACCCCAACATGTGGTTGCTTTATGAATCTCGACCACTCTTCCTGTTACGGCTGCTGCTGCTGCTGAAAGAAGCCTTCCCGAGCTTAAACTGATTAAAACTTACCTGAGATCTACTATGATGCAAGAACCTCTCAGTGGACTTTCCATCGTAAGCATTAATCATGTGATCTAAAATCAGTTGTCACATGATGATGTTGTAGATGACTTTGCTTCAAGAAAATTCAGGAGAGTAAAGCTGTGGTCATGTAAGAGTAAGCATGTGAGAAAAGTGGTGGCATATAGTTTTTGAAGTAATTCAAGTTAAGGTAGACTAAAATCACCACAAGAGCTATTTGTAAGATCATATTTTCAAGTTATTTTTTTTCTTTTATTTAAATCCTTGTGTTTTTTGTGCCTTCTCATTTCTTTGATTTCTTACTTTGCAGAGTGCCATATTTATATTGTATTTAAGTTAATGTCACTTGTTTACACTTTTTTGGGAGTGTTTAAATGTAATACTTTATATAAGCTATTTATATTGTATTTCATATGTTGAGTTCATTTGTTTTGTTTCTTTAATTATTTTAAAGTTTTTTTGAATGTGAATATTGTTTTATGTAAATAAAAAATGTCCAAGACAAAGCTTTTTAGTTTCTTGTGAGTATATGTACACTAGCAGACATGCAAGTACTGTACAGTGATGCAAGGGGGCGCCACCTAAAATCTTGCCTAGGGCACCAAATTGTTTAGGGCCGGGCCTGATTGTAAATGCCTCAAAAATGATAAGCTAAACTGTTTGGCACAGAACAAACATTTTACAGTTACAGTCTGAAAAGCCATGGCAGCAAAGGCCAGGCCTGTTGGTGACTCAGGCACCGGCTCATGGAGAGTGCCCAGGCATGACTCACAGAGAGAGGCAGAGGCTGCTGCTCTCAAACATCTTACCTCTTGACTCTCCCTAATAATCAAATGCTGTGATGGCTGCCATGGTATTACTCTCCATGCATTAGCTCAGGAGAAGGAGAAGAGAGGTGAGCATAGCGGGGAGAGCACCCCAAAAGTTAACTCGGTGAGGAGAGGAGAATGAAAGAGAGGGTGAGACACAGAGGTGGGTAGTAACTAATTACATTTACTCAGTTACATTTACTTGAGTAACTTTTTGAGCAAAATGTACTTTTAGGAGTAGTGTAACTGCACCGTACGTTTTACTTTTACTCTAGTCATATTATCATTCAAGTATCGTTACTCTTACTTGAGTAAAATTTCTGGCTACCCTACCTACTGCAAGTAATTCCATTAATTAAAGAACATACTCGTTTTAACCAAAAATGCACCAGACAGACAAAAACCTAGAGGTTATGTTAAAGTGATACTTCTTATTTGTACACAAGCTTTGCTACTTTAATGTTATTTTCTATCAGCTGAGCTTACTGAGTCATTTAGAGGTCAAACTAACATACAGTAAACAGTAGATCTTGTCAATGAAAGTACTTTGTACTGTTCTAACATACTGTATATACATTACCTGCTGTAAGCATTGCTTTCAAGTTTAATTTGAAAAATTATAAAGAAAAGTGCTTATTTTGTCTTTAGTGTGTTAAGTGTATCTTTTGACTTTAAAATATCAGAATTTTCACATAACATTTTTTGTCTGAAATATTAAATCATCAACTGTTATGATTAGTTACTCAGTACTTGAGTAGCCTTCTTACTGTTTACTTTTTTATTCTTACTTGAGTAATTTCTTGGCTGACAACTTTGTACTTTTACTTGAGTAAAATTTTTGAGGCCAAAGGAGTGGGGAGAAACCAAGTGAAACAGGAGAGTGGGAGCCACAAGAAGAAGGAGATGAGAAGCTGTGGTTGGCTAAAGCTAAGTTAGATTTCAATCAGATTTCAATTAGATCAGATTTCAATGCTCTTAACGTTTTTACAAACAGGCCTGCAACATTTCCCCCTCTCATCTAGGTCTTGTGAGCACTAAACTTGACTGAGTAGAAGTTTGTGCATGTTGGCTACCACAGTTTAAGCAGAGACCTGTTTACTGAAGACTGTATGTTTTCCTCTTTTGCTGTAAATGTGACTTAATGGTCCAGGCATACCCTCCTGCTAAAGGGAAAGAGGGCTACAATTAAGAAATAATTTTGATAGTTATCAAACCCAGGCACCCCTCCATTCTGGTGCACATCCTTATGGAGTCGTGATAAGGGTGATTGATTATCTGAGAAACAAACTAATTCTCATAATCTTTGGATCCCCTTGAGATAGCGTTGGGCCCCCTCTGGCCAACCCCCTAAACAAAGTCTAGCTCCACCACTGCATATCAGGCCAGCTATCATCTCCCTGACATAATATCCCAAACAAAAATATCCCAATCTCTGTCAAAACCATAGCAAGCCCTGCATACACATAGCCATTACCATCCTCAAACCTTTCATTGGGAAATCCTAACATTTCCATATTTCTTTACAGCAACTGTTCTGTTCCTGATCTGACTGGTGCAGGTTGGTTTACAGGACTTGTCAGTAATAGGCCGTTTACACTACACTTTTTTAACCGAGCCGAGACCAGTCTGAGCTTGGATCAGTTAACCAAGCCAAGACGACCGTTTACACACCACACTATCCCAGTTCCTTGGTTGCTCCTCGCCTCCTAGTGACGATCTGCGGTACTACCGCTCTCTGGGATTGAAGGCGGGACCGAGCAAAACAAAACGGAAGCACCCGTAACATTCAGGATGTTATGGTTAGACATTGTCGGCTTTTGGGACGTGGATAAGACAAACAAACGTCTAATAAGGATTTACAGACACAGAAAACAATAACAGATGCTGAGGTTCATCACACTGCTAATCAGAATCATCTCTGGAAACCGTGTGGCATGGTAAGGAAGCTAGTATTACTATGAATGTCTGAAATTTGTCTGAATGGAGTGTGAATCGGGACGTGCAGCCAGACACGCCGGAAAACCCGTGGACAGTCAGCTGACTGTAAGGGGATGACGCGGTCTGCTCATGCGCTCTTTGTTATCAGATAACCGGGATAAAAAAAACAGTCCGAGACCTACTGAGGAACTTGTCTGCAGTTAGCGAGGTCCGGTTATGTTTAGCGCGGTCCAGTTCAGTCTGCTGACCATTTACACACAAGAGTTATCTCGGTTACCGAGCTCGGACTGGTCTCGGCTCAGTTAAAAAAAGTGTGTAAACGGGCCAGGCATACTATGCAAAATTTTTCAGTTAATGAATGTGTTCCATACCGTTTTGGATGATTAAATTAGTCATTTCAGGTAGAACAAAGGTTTTCTCGGCCGCCCTGGTGGTCTGTAGGGGAAATACCGTACTTGCAATTGCAGGAGCCCTCGGCCCGCACCCACAGGCTCAGAAGTCTCGTGCATGGCGAGAGTCTGTCTTGCTTTACGGTGAGAACTGCTACACGCCCCCAGTGAAAGGCATGCTCGTTGCTAGCGCAGTGGCGATATTTGTGCAGTTATCATGACGGAACCAGCGAGAAAACAGCGAAAGCCCATGTTGGAGCAGGCAAGAAAGAGGAAAAGGGCTCTGGACAGAGAGAGGAGTCGTACACCGGTGAACATCGGGCAGGCTTTTTCCGAATGGCGAGAGCTATAAGAAATAGAAGGCTGCAAGGCTGACGCGGACCTCGCGTTTCTGCTGATGCGATTGTAAGTAACATTGGAATGTTTTTTCTCTCTCTGTGTGCATGTTCATACTTTCACTGTGTTAGTCATTATTTGTACTGCCGTTTTTATCGACTTTTTGTTGCGTTCACCTGTCTGCTAAGCTCAAAACAACCGCGCCCGGCTTGATGGAGAAACCAGAACAGCTGAGCATCTTTACGACAGTGCACTTTTACGTTCGCCCTCTGGGGGGAGCCTCGCTGGAAGATCAACCCCGGTTGCATAGTATACCTTTAAGTGTGGTTCACACCTGTGTTGTCTACCTAACCAAACAACACTGTGTTGCTGGGGGACAAACCTCTGTGGTTATGCGTTTTCAATTACAATTGGACTAAGTATAATCTAAACTTCCTAAAAAGAATGAAAAGTTATTTTATGCTGTTAGAAATTTGTTTAAAATACAGCAACAGTAGGTAATGCATAGAGAATGATTAATAGGAAGGCATGTCGGTATCAGGTGGTTGGGCCACTCACCATGTCAGGCCTGAGTCTGAACAGCAAAGGAAGTGAGTATCTCAGGGCGTTCAAAGTGCTGACAACAGAAGAACTCCATGACTGGTGCACCTCTCGGCTACGTGGGATCCGATTGATGGTGAACTAGAAGGGTAAAACAAAGAGATTTTTTTTTGTTTCGGGTCAAAAACAGATTGTTCATGAACACTCCAGTAAGTTTCTCTATTGGATTTACTGGAGTCTAATTTAATGTCTAAGCTAACATTGCACCGGCTGCACTGGTTTTAAAGATAAAACACAGCAAAGCAACCTTGACCTCAGGTCGGAGCAAGGTCCGTTTGGCTCTTATCCTGGATCTATATGGCCTGCACTTTCAGCGTCAGATTAGAAGAGCTAGCCTCCTCCTCCCACCCTCACCATTTTCTACAGAGGGAGAACATAGAGCATACTGCCCAGCTGCATGGCTGTCTGGTCTAGGGACTGCAACACATCAGACTGGAAATGTTTTGAGAGAGTGATGAGGACAGCAGAGAGAATCATTGGGACAGCACTTCCCTCCATCAGTGACACTGCTGGCAGACGCTGCATGACCAGGGCTCAGACAACCATAAAATACCCCTCCCACTCTCACCATGGATTGTTCACCCTGCTGCCATCTAGCAAGAGGTTCAGCAGCTTCAAATGCAGAACAACCAGATTCTACAACAGCCTCATTCCACACAAAACACTGCTCAACTTCCAATAACCCCCCCACTCCCCTCCAATGAATATAAAACCCGTCACTTTACATGGTCACTATGAACTCTATTGCACTAACTGTATCATTCTTGCGGTACATTCAGCTGCTACATATCCTTGCACTATTCATATTGCCTGATAAATAACTTTTCAGTATATATGAAATGTTTTTTTGGTTTGCTGCTACATTCCTGACAAATATCAACAATATTTTCAAAATGTTATTTTATATTGCTTATTTTATACTTTTAACTCTTGTATATTGCATGCTTATATTTATACAGTTTCTCTTCTGTCTTCTGTTTTTAGTGGAAGCCCTGCAACAAAATTTCACTGAAATGTGAAAAGTCTAAGTGAGTTATTAATTGCCTCCATATCACACCATGCTTTGTGATGATGTACGGCACAGCTGGTAACCATGGTTTTATTTCATCCTGTTACGCCAGTTCAGGACGTGACAGCCTGCACTAGTTCAGGAAGTGACAGACTGCATTTCCCATGATGCAATGTGGTCAAAATGGCCACCAACTCCCATCATGCAACACGGCCCAAAATGGCCTCCGCCCCTAACGACGGTTGACCGATAACGTTGCTATGGAAAAGTTTTATAAGTGATGGATGCGTTGCGCTCATTCTTACTTGGCGCCCCGCCAGCCTGGAAAGACATCACAGCTGTTTCACTCTGTGGGTTTTAACTCCCACACGCCACGTGCTCGAACTTCTCGCTGGACCGAGATTTACCGAAGCAACTCCACCCCTGCACTGCTGATGCAGGAGGTCGACTCTAAAAAGTACTTTTCCTAACCCACTTCGATTGAAGACTGAGAGCCGTTTACCTCCCGGTGATCGTAAATGGACCACGCTTTCGTTTTGCCGAACAAAGCGTCTGAAACGCCCAAAAGGAGAGAGAGACGAAGGGACTTCTCCTCCCGTTCCCCCCGCTGTCCGACGCACGGCCCGCTGAGCTGAACCAGATCCGTGGACTCAGAGCGCCCCAGACCCCAGCAGGGGAACACGTCAGAGTAAAGAAAGATTTCCCCTTTTTTATTTCTCTTTTCACCCTTAAGGTGATCTAAGTGTGCCTGGGCAGAGAACCTATTAGTTCGTGCCCTTCTCTTGAATCTCTCATTCAGGCCGCCTCCTAATCAAGGTGCCACCCCACATCAGCGTAAGCGTTGATTATGTCATTAAGACCTCCCCCTTTACGTATCACGCAAGGTGATGCATAAAGGGTCACGTGTCGTCATAGTCGCAGCATAGCTAAGCTGTAGCTGGCTGTTGGAAAACATTGACGCGCCCAGCTGGATTCTGAAAGCTGTTTGTTTTTTAATGCCGCTGCATCAGTGCCAACGTCTTGAATGTGATGTTTAAACAACTGAGTGAACTAAGATTTGCTGCCTTTTATTTTAACCTATTTTTGACTTTTATTTCCACATATATTTTGCATGTTTGGTTTAGTAGTGAGTAGAATTCCACGGTTGTTGAATCAGAGAATTACTGTAGCAGGGAATTGCTTTTGGTTCAATAAAAGCAACAACTTGTGGAATAGTAATTGTTTGTGTTCATTCCAATCCACAGTTGCATGGTCTTTCAGAATATAGAGTTACCACTTTTCGTGTCAACATCTGACATTAAAACAGAGACATTATCATTGGATTGGTGACAAAGGAGTAACGGTAAACTCTAATTGCAGTTATAATTTGAGTTATCAACGCTGCTGGATAGATCTCATTGGCCAGGAACCGATCAGATCAGGCCTCCTGTTCCAGCATAAATGAGTCCATAACAGCTAATTAATAAATGCATTAGTGTTATAAATTATTACAAGCTTACAGCTGGTATCACCACCATTTGAGTCATATTTTGTTATAGCTACTATTTGAGTTTGAATGACCTATTATAAAAAAATTATAATTATAATTAATAATAATAATCATATTCAAACAACTTCTGGCATACCAATCCCTACTGGCCGCCAGAGGGCGGTGCTGAAAGCACTGAATGTTCCCTGCATGCGCAGTTCGAGTAATTATACCAACAGAATCAAACCTGTGATGCCGGATGACCAATCAGAAGCTATATAGCCTGATGTCATCCTTGGCTCTGTTCCTACAGAATCTTCTCGCAGAAACAAGGATTCTGAGTGACAGAGAAATTCTAGCGGTCACCCGAAATTCATAGAACCGTAGTTATATATGTAACTTTCGTTCTATTTCATCCCTCCTGACCACCAGAGGGCGGTGCTGAGCGCACTGAATGACTAATATCATCGATGTCACAAGGAATCCTGAGCACATACCTTACTGAGAGGGCCCAGCAGAACCTTGTAAAAGGATCTGACCCAGTGGATGAGTGGCAGCCACATTGACATTGTAGAACCTCGTGAAGGGGATCGCGGAAGCTCATGATGCAGCAGCACATATTGCTTCCAGCGAGACCCCTCTCAGAGCCGCCCAGGAAGCAGACATGCTCCTGGTGGAATGTGCCTTCACACCGACTGGCAGGGAGCAGCGACCTGCAGAGTAGGTGTGGCAGATGACACTCACAATCCAATGGGACAGAGGCTGCTTGGAAAGAGGACAGCCTAACCTCGGACCCCCATAACACAGGAAAAGCTGGTCTGAGCGTCTTAGATTTACAGTGGCCGCAATGAATGCCTCCAGTGCCCTTACTGGGCACAAAAACTCTGACCCATCCTCAGTAGCACCTGACTGAGGCTGAAATCGAGCCAACCGCAATGGCTGGTTACGGTGAAAAGGAGACAACACCTTAGGCACAAATGCAGTATTAGACCACAGGGTAACACCGGAGCCATCTGGAGCCCACCTGATACATGTAGGGCTGACAGATAGTATGTAGCTTGCTGACCCTCTTAGCTGAGACGATAGCCAACAGAAAAGCAGTCTTGCAGGAAAGCCACTCGAGGTCCGCCTGTACCAAAGGCTCAAATGGAGGGTGGCACAGAGAACCAAAGGTAGATCCCAATTGGGCACTCGTGGAGCCAGCAGCAGGTGCAACCTACGAGCACCGCGCAGAAAAGGAGAAACCAAATCATGGCGCCCCACTATATGGTCGTCAACAGATAGGTGACGACATGAGATTGCTGCAACATACTGTACACCTTAAGGGTCAAAGGAAAGCGGCCCTTATCAAGCAGAGACTGGAGGAGCTCCAAAATAGTGGGTACCGAGCAGGAAACCGGATTCTCATCGTGGGCAGAGCACCTATGAGAAAAGAGACGCCACCTGTTATCATATTGCAGCCGAGTGGAGGGCGCCCTAGCACTCAATATGGTGTTTCTGACAGGGTCTGAATACCCAGTCAGCCTCACAGGCGCCATGCCCACAGCCGGAGACGTTGAGGGTTAGGGTGCCATATCTGTTCCCCCAACTGAGACAGCAGATTCCTCGAGAACCCTCTGTAGAGTAGGCCAAATCAGCGAGAGGGGTGGAAAGGCATACAGGAGAACCCGTAACCATGGATATACCAGCCCGTCTTGGCCCAGTGCGCCCGACAACCATGTCAGGGAATATCATAGGGGGCAATGGATCAACTCCTTCATGGCGAATAGATCTACCTCTGCCTGGCCAAAGAGGTTCCAGATCATGTGCACTACGTCGCAGTGAAAAGACCACTCTCCCGGAGCAGGTGCCTGTCGGTATAGAGAGTCTGCAACCTGGTTCCACCGTCCAGGCAGATACGCTGCCCGCAGGGTGGACAGAAGGGGGAATGCACATTCCAGGAGATCCTTGGACACTTTCAGGAGACGTGCCGACCTGGTGTCCCCCTGGTGGTTGATATGGTAAACAACAGAGGTGTTGTCCGTCCGAACCAACACATGCCTTCCTTCTAGATGGGGCAGAAAGCGCCTGAGGGCCATGTGCACAGCCTGTAGCTCTAGTACGTTTATGTGCTCGGTGTGCTCCCTTGGACCCAGAGACCCCGAACCGCTCTGTGTTGCCACACGGCGGCCCAGCCCATGGGGCTGGCATCTGTGGTGACCACCTCTCTTTGACACACTACTAACCCCATTGGGACACCACTGGACAAAAGGGTCCCGTCTCGCCAAGGAGCTAAGGCACAAAAGCGAAAGCTGTTGAGCCACCACTGCACCTTTGCAGTGGTGGCTCAACAGCTTTCTGCATCCTTATGCAGAAGGAGCAGACCCAAAGACACAACACGAGTGACTGATGTCAGTTTGCCCAGCATTTGCAGGAACATGATCTAGGGAAACTGTCTACTCAGCCTAATTCGACTGACCAGCTGGAGTATGTCATCCACCCTGTGAACAGATGGACGGGCCATCATGGTAGTGGAGTCCAGATGCATTCCAAGAAAGGTGGTTGTCTGAGATGGAACCAGACAACTCTTTGCCAAGTTGACTTTGAGGCCCAACCGTGACTCATGAAGAAGAAGCCGGGACGTATCCCGAGAGGCAGCTGCCTGAGAGGGAGCGCAAAGAAGCCAGTCGTCCAGGTATAGCAGAACCCTGACTCCAGAGGCCTGCAGAGGAGAGAAGGCCGCTTTCACGCATCAAGTAAACACCCTCGGGGAAAGGGAGAGCCCGAATGTGAGCACCCGGAATTGCCAAAAGCGACCCCGATAGGCAAACCTGAGAAAGCAGCGATGTTCCGCAGCAATAGGCACATGAAAGAAGGCGTCTGTCAGATCTTTCGACGTAAACTAATCTCCTGTCACAATGGTCTAAAGGACCTCTGATGTGGTGAGCATATGGGAGGGAAGGACCTTTAGGTACAGATTGAGTCTCCTTAGGGCAAATGGGGCAAAAACTGCCCGTCTTTTTCCCCACGAGGAAGTATGTTGAATAGTAGCCTCTGGGTTGCCGCAGAGGATCCATGGCCTCGATTGCCCCCTTGGCCAGAACGGCGGAAAGCTCCTGGTCTAGTGCTTCGGATTTCACCAGGTCAGTGATAATAGTCATTTTGACATGCCGTGAAAGGGAAGGATGCCGTCAGAACGGGGAGCCAGTATCCATGGGTTAAGGTGGCAACCACCCATGGATCTACAGTACGAGCAGCCCAGAAATTCAGCTGCTGATGGGAAAAATGTCCGACGGCTGGCCCAGTGGCATCATCTTCTATCCCCCCGGCCCTTGAGAGCCCTGGGGGAGAGCGTCTAGGATCTGTGGCCCGGGTCTGTCTAACTGGGCGGCAGACTGGCTCACGAAAGTCCCTGCTGGGTCTCTCCCGCACATCACGGGGATAGGAACCACCAGGTCTATCACCAGTCCGAGGCCGCAGCTGAACACTGGGGGTAGCAGCAGGGCGTCCCGAATGCTGAGGAAAGGGGGGCATGCTTCTGCGAAGGCCAGAAAGTTCCTGGCTAGTCTGACGTGCCTGAACAGTCCGTTACAGCGCCTCCAGGACAGCTGATCCAAACAACTTCCCAGGCACAACCGGGACACTCCTGAGGGTCCTACGGCATGCTTCGATCAGAGGAGACTGTGCAAGCCAGACCTGTCTACGAGCTTGGACATGGCCAAGCTCTCTGGTCATCAGCGCAAAGGCCTGCAATACTGCGTCACTAAATCCAACCGCTGCAGTTGCACCACCAGCGTCCTGAACAGAGGCAAAGAGGGCAAATATGAGGTGCGCCAGAGAGTTGCCAAGGTGGCCAGTACACGCTCCTGCATTGTACGCCTTACAGAGGAGGTCTTCTGTAACCCAACATTGAGTCTGCACGCATCGGACATCAGGACGCAGGGTTTTAAATCTTATCTATCGGACAGATTCTAGTTTGTTCATGTTAATAATAAATCTTCTTCAAACTCTAGGGTCACTTGTGGAGTACCACAGGGTTCAGTCCTTGGACCGATTCTCTTTACTATATATATGCTTCCGATTGGCAAAATTAGCAGGCAGCAAGGGATTGCTGTTGGAGTAGTTTTAATTGCTCCTGTACATGATCTCAATGCTTGATACTGAATCTGATCTAATTTTTGTAGATTTGTCTCTGCTGCTGAATTATAAACACTACTTCTATAATCTATCATTGATCTAATTAATCCTGTGTGTATATATATATATATATATATATATATATATATATATATATTCTTTAGTGGTATTCTATCTGCTCCCCACTCCCTACCAATTAAGCATGTCATAATATTTATTACTTTCTTGCATTTGTCTAAAAAAAAGTAAATGCAATGCAGTTTTGCATTGCATTACATTGAAATGACTGTCATTTCAGCTTTTATCTTTTTTCTTCATAGTAGGTACACCTGGTCTGACGTTCTGTTAACTGTGACATCATCCAGAGAAGACAGATCACCCGCTATTACCATCTAATGTAGAACAGATTATAGCGTACCGCGAGCGAGCTATTTTTAGAAACGTAACGTCACGATGACGTCACATCACGTGGTACGCAGTAGGGCAAGCTTGCATAGTCCGCCGCTGTTTCGCTGTAAAAGAGACGTGCGTTACCCTTGGTTTTACTCGGTAAACGACTGCTTTTTCCAAATCTAAGACCATGGTTTTTAAACATTGTTGCTATGGAGCGTGCAACAGCGACTCGAGGTACACTGATCGGCCGCATATGAAGGATGTTTTCTTCAAGACTGCCAAGGAGAAATGTGTGCGCTGGGTTCACCGGTGCGGTCGCCCTACACAACAGTTCAACCCGGAAAAAGTTACCAAATTCACATACATATGTAGCAAGCATTTTGTTGGAGGAAAGGGCCCAACCACAGAACATCCTGACCCGTGTATTTTGGTGGCCGACATGTTAATAATGAAGCGCCTGCTACCATGATAGCATATAGGCTATCATGGTAGCAGGCGCTAACATGATACCCTACTACCAGGATAGCTTACTCAAAAACATTTCAAATAAGACAAACATTAAACATATACCGATTCCTGGACAGTGATTACAAACAAAAAAACGGCCGACGACGCCATGAACGCCGCGCAGGGAAAAAACCCAAAGCTTACCGTTCGATCAACTCGGCCCGTTTTCCGGTCTTTTTAAGCCCTCGACACTCAAGCCATCGTTTGAGCTGAAGGTTGGTGTGTTCTTCCACAGTGCGACCAGTAAACCGTGCGCCTGGGACATCGTCTTGGGAAAGTTTAATGGCTGTAAAGTCGGTCATATCGCTGTTTCTGTTGCGCGTGTAATAGCTGGTTGCTACGGGCGTTCTTTACCTGTATGTCCTACCTAAGCGGCAAAAGGGGCGTTGCTCTTGAGACGGTGACGTCACGTGCGCGGTACGCTATTGGATCGATGTGTGCTTCTGTGCTTTTTTGTCTGTCTTGTTGTGTCTCTGCTCTGTCTTCTTTAACCCCCAGTCGGTCGAGGCAGATGACTGTTCATACTGAGCCTGGTTCTGCTGGAGGTTTTTCCTTTCCGCTAATGGGTGTTTTTTCTTTCTACTGTTGCTTCATGCTTGCTCAGTATGAGGGATTGCTGCAAAGCCATGGACAATGCAGACGACTCTTCCTGTAGCTCTATGCTTCTCCAGGAGTGAATGCTGCTTGTCGGGACTTTGAAGCAATCAACTGTTTCCCTTATATAGGGAATTTTTGACCAATCTGTATAATATGATTATTCTTTCGTCAAACCAAACCCCTAAAAATGTAAATTGTTTCACTCTTCCTATTTCTTGATTATATAATTTTAATTTAACATCATAAATTTTCTTCCTTGAAAAGAACATTGTTTTAGTCTTATCCACTGAGAATTTGAATCCCCATTTTAATGACTCATTCTTTAAAATTAGCTTCTTACATCTTTTTAGTAATAAACTCCAAATTCCTTCCTCTCTTCCACATAGCTCCATCATCAGCTAAAAGAGAAAAACCATTCCATTATCTATATTTTGAAACACATCATCTATCATTATCAAAAATAATAAAGGACTTATTATACTTCCCTGTCGAGTACCATTTTCAACAATATATTTCTCAGAATGATATTTACCTATTTGAACTTGTATTTGTCTTTTAGTTAGAAAATCTTTGATCCACCAATACATCCTACCTGTAATACCCATCTTTATAATTTTAATCAATAAACCTTCTTTCCACAAAATATCATATGCATTTTCAATATAAAAAAACACTGCTACAATACTTTATTAATTTGAGCTTTTCTGATTTAAAATTCCAATTCCTCCCTCTTCAGGTTTCTGCGCCGCTTAGAAACATCACGGGATGTGACGTCACATCCTGTGATGTGCCCAAATATGGGCAAAATGGCCGCCCAGTTCACAGCTCTGGATAGTCAGAGCTTTGGATGGTGAGAGCTGTGAACAGATCATAAAATTCATAAATTTGTTAAAAATCAACGGTTTGATCTAAAATTCTGAAAATATTCATGGATCTCAAAGAGTGATTTATTTAACTATGTGATGTTTTAAATGCCCATTGAAAAAAGCGTGTCAGAGAAGAAGAAAAATTAAACCTTATATAGTCTTAAACATGTGAATTGCAATGTCTTCTAAATAAGTCAAAATCGTCTGGATTTTCACCAAACTGAAATCTATGTTTAGTCTGCATGTGCTTTACAAATAGAGGCCATTTTTTGGGGGATTGAACAATATTTGTGGAAAATACATTGATTTCTCCATTTTAACTCCAAACTTTAAAAAAAAAACAGAGAGTGGCACTTTCAAAAACCTCAATACATGCAGTGAGAGAATTGTTACACCTTATTCATGGAATACATCCTGAAAATCTGAGATCAAAAAATTGATTTTAAAGCATTTTTTTATTCTTTTCTTTATTAGGGTTCCAAGTCCGCAGCGCATGCGAACGGCTATGCCATTCGTCTGCTCTGTGAGCAGGGAACACAATTGTTTTTCGTGTGTTTTTAAATTATTTCTTCTTATTATTATTATTATTATTACGGAACTAAAACGCATTTGGCGGCCCATGCGGACTTGTAACGAAACTATTGAATCAGGTATCCAAGTACAGAACGTTCACCGCTACTCAAACCCAGAAATTCAAACCCCTCAACAACGTTTTATCGTTCTCTTCCTTTTATCTCTTCTTTCTTTCACCTCTTCTCTTTCTTTTTTTCTGTTCTTGTTCTTCCTTTACTCTCTTACTTTCCCATAAGAAAAAAAAAAAAAAAAAAAAAAAAAAAAAAACCTCAACAACAACTAGGGGGCGCTATAACAACTCCATATATAACCGTGTAATGGCCAAATAAAACAAGTTAACGCGGCAGATTTTTGACTTTTGCGAAAAGTAACGCGACCTGTCCAGGGTGTACCCTGCTTCTCGCCCAGTGAACGCTGGAGATAGGCACCAGCAACCCCGTGAGGGATTAAGCGGTTTGGAAAATGGATGGATGGATGGAAAAGTAACGCTAAAATGAGTGATTGTTAGCTAGCTAGCTCTAAATGTAATTGCTGATTATTCTAAAACCATAACAGATTTTAACATGTCCTTCATAACCCATAACCCAAATAAGATTTTGCACATGTAACCTGCATTTGAGGATCGTCCATCACTAGGGGGCGCTGTGATGTCAAGAAATTTACTACGCAAGAATGGCTGATCGGATTTTTACAAAACCTTATTTATCCCCTTCCAGTCATAGCCCTGAACTGAAGTATTAAATATGGTAATGATTGAAACAAGTGGGCGGGCCCTATTTCCAAAAGTGTGAAAAAAACCTTGAAAACTTCATAAAATTACCAAAAATCAATTTTGTGGTGTAACGATCTCAGATTTTCAGGATGTATTCCTTGAATAAGGTGTAACAATTCTCTCACTGCATGTATTTAAGGGTTTTTTGAAAGTTGCACAATCTGATTTTTTAAAAGTTTGTAAAATGGAGAAATCAATTTTTCCACAAATATTGTTCTAGGCCAATGGAAATGTGGACATTTGTTGATCATATGGAGTCTAAACATGGATTTCAGTTTGGTAAAAAATCCAGGCGATTTTGAACTGTGTACAAGACTATAAAGTTAAAAAAAAAAATTTCTCTAAAACCATTTTATCAATGACTATGAAAATAATCAAATGCTTAGAGAAGGCACTCTTGGACATCCAATAATATTTTCAGAATTTTAAAGCAAACCGTTGATTTTTTTAAAGGAATTTATTTCGCATTAGGTACCAACATATCAAAAACTGAATTTTTAGAAAATGATGTTGGCTGACACCTGCTGGTGAAACAAATATAATACAGTATGGATGGATGGATGGATGGATGAATAACTACCATTTAATATATATAGCATGAATGAAAGTAGCGGTGGTCAAAGTTTTCTTTGGATTTATGCAAACCCGCAGGTCATAAGATTACCTACAGCAATATTTAACTTTATGCAAAGTTTAATAATATTTTTCTAATTAAAGTGTTCATCTTAAAAATCAAGTTATGTTTTTTTCTGATAAACTTTGAGCAATTTTATTAAACTTTTCAAAAATTTAACATCCCATCCATCCATGGATTTTCTATACCGCTTTTCCATACAGGTGTGACGTCAAGCCCTATCTGATGGGGAAACAGGGTAATGGAGGGGGGGGGGGGGGGGGGGGATGGCAGGTGCCTCTTCCTAGGCGGGGACACAGATTACATCCTGGACAGGTCGCCAGTCACAGGGCTAAAATATAACCGTTTTATTAGACTTCAAAAAAGTTAAATAATGCCTTTTTTATAAACTCATTAGTTGTGATAATTAATTGCTGTGCAATAATAGGAAAAACAGACTGATTATTGTAATGTGCGATCTGTGTTAAATTAAAATATATGACGTCATCATAGTGTTGGTTATATGTCCTGCATTGTCCATGGTTGTGGTTGGCCTTGTATGATCATATTGGTTTATATTGAATCTGACAGGGAGCCAGTGGAGTTAATGTACAGGAGTGAAGTAGATGATGCAATGATGAAGCTGCTGTCTTTATAGAACAGGGAGGACAGGGAGGGAAGGGAGCTGAAATTGTAAAGTCAAGAAGTGAGTGGACTGTGAACCAGTTTGGCAAAAGTGTGAAGGAAGAACTTGATGCTGCCGAGATGAAAGTTAACCAGGTGATGATGTGGAAAGTGAAGGAGAGGATGGGAGGCTGTTTAGGATGACGCCAAGGCTCTGAAGCTGAAAGGTGGGAGAGATACAGGAATGGTCAATGGATATTGTAGACCTACCAGATTTGGTTAATGTTGACATTGCACAATAAGCAAGTGAGGTAACTGATGTGGCATGATGTCCACGGCCCGGGAATATATGGGCTGACTTGAAAAATGTTTCAGTCAAACTGATTATTTTTTGCTTTAACCCATGGTATATATGTATACATATGCACTTTTACTGTTGCTGTTTAGAGTTCAACAGTCTGATGGCAATGGGGAAAAAGCTGTTTCAGAACCTGGTGGACCTGCAGCGGATGCTGCGGAACCTTTTCCCACTGGGCAGCAGGGAGAACAGTCCATTGTGGGGGTGTGAGGGGTCTCTGATGATGTTATGGGCTCGGGACATGCAGCGCTGGGATGAAATGTCCTTAATGCAGGGGAAAGGGAGCTGCGATGATCCCTTCTGCTGTCCTCACCACTCTCCTCACCTTCCTCCTGGCAGAGGCGCTGCAGCCTCCACACAACACAGAGGGACAGCTGGTCACAATGCTCTCTATGGTGCTTCTGTAAAAGGTCGTGAGAATGGGCGGAGACGGGTGGCCTCTCCTAATCCTCCGCAGGAAGTACAAGCGCTTCTGTGCCCTCTTCACCAGTGACGTGGTGTTCACAGACTAGGGGAGGTTGTCTGTGATGTGCACCCTGAGGAATTTGGTGCGGTTGACCACCTCAACAGCTGAGCTGTTGATGAGCAGTGGAGCGTGGCAAGGCCGGTTCTTCCTGAAGTCAACGATGATCTCCTTCGTCTTCTCCACGTTAAGGATCAGGTTGTTGTCTCTGCACAGGTGTTTGCTTATGTCTTTCTGATAGTTTTCTACAGGCAGCTTTATTACACGTGTAGAATACAATCCTGAAATTATGGCTTTTAGTTTTAGTGTGCCACCTCAAGGGTTTTAGTGCCCCATCTGGCCACCCCTATGTTCATGAAACATGTTATTTCAAGGCACTTTACAAAGTCAAGTTCAATCAGATTATACAGATTGGTAAAAAAAAAAAGCCTATATAAGGGAATTAGTTGACTGCATCAAAGTCTTGACAAGCAGCATTCACTCCTGAAGAAGCGGAGAGCCACAGGGACAGTAGTCTGCATTGTCCATGGCTTTGCAGAAATCCCTTATACTGAGCAAGCATGAAGCGACAGTGGAAATAAAAACTCCCCATTAACGGGAAAGGAAAACCTCCAGCAGAACCAGGCTCAGTATGAACAATCATCAGCCTCAACTGGCTGGGGAATTAGACAAGACAGAGCAGAGACACAACGAGAGAGACAAACATGCACAGAAGCACACATTGATCCAGAAATCTGTTCTACAGTCATGGCCAAAAGTATTGAGAATGACACAAATATGATATTTCACATGATCTGCTGCCCTCTGGTTTTCATGTGTGTATGTCAGATGTTGTCATCACATATGTACAGAAATACAATTGCAATCATATTATGAGTAACAAAAGATTTTAATGACAGAATGAGTTAATGCAGCAAGTCAATATTTGCAGTGTTGACCCCTCTTCTTCAGGACCTCTGCAATTCTCCCTGGCATGCTCTCAATCAACTTCTGGACCAAATCCTGACTGATAGCAGTCCATTCTTGCACAATCAATGCTTGCATTTTGTCAGAATTCCTAGGTTTTCGTTTTTCCACCCGTCTCTTGATGATTGACCACAAGTTTTCAGTGGGATTAAGATCAGGGGAGTTTCCAGGCCATGGACACAAAATCTCTATGTTTTGTTCCCTGAGCCAGTTAGATATCACCTTTGCTTTATTGCAAGGTGCTCCATCATGCTGGAAAAGGCATTGTTCATCACCAAACTGCTCTTGGACGGTTGGGAGAAGTTGCTCTCGGAGGACATTCTGGTACCGTTCTTCATTCATGCTGTGTTTTTAGGTAAGACTGTGAGAGAGCCCACTCCCTTTGCTGAGAAGCAACCCCACACATGAATGATTTCAGGATGCTTTACAGTTTGCATGAGACAAGACATGTGGTAGCGCTCACCTCATCTCCGAACAAGCTGTTTTCCAGATGTCCCAAACAATGGGAAAGGGGATTCATCAGAGAAAATTACTTTAGCCCAGTCCTCAGCAGTCCACTCCCTGTACCTTTTGCAGAATATCAGTCTGTCCCTGATGTTTTTCCTGGAGAGAAGTGGCTTCTTTGTTGCCCTCCTTGAGACCAGGCCTTGCTCCAAGAGTCTCCGCCTCACAGTGCGTGCAGATGCACTCACACCTGCCTGCTGCCATTCCTGAGCAAGCTCTGCACTGCTGGTAGCCCGATCCCGCAGCTGAAACACTTTTAAGAGACAGTCCTGGCGCTTGCTGGTCTTTCTTGGTAGTCTTGGTAGTGTTTTGGGGGATAAAGTTAATTTTCTAGGCAAATATTGACTGTGCAATTAATTGCTGTTACGCTGATCACTCTTGATAAAATTCTGGAGTATATGCAAATTGCCGTTATAAAAACTGAAGCAGTAGACTTTGTAAATATTAACATTTGAATCATTCTCAATACTTTTGGCCATGACTGTACATTAGATGGTAATAGCGGGTGATCTGTCTTCTCTGGATGATGTCACAGCTAACAGAATGCCAGACCAGATGTACCTACTATGAAGAAAAAAAGTGAGAGGACAAAAAGTTAAAAGCAGAAATAATGACAAGCAACGCCAAACTGGGGCAACAGTAGGACAACTCAGCAGTGAGAAAAATAGACCCTGATGTCCTCCAGTAGCCTAATCCTATAGAAGCATAACTATAGAGGTAGCTCAGGGTAACATAAGCCACTCTAATTTTTAAGCTTTGTGAAAAGGGAAAGCTTTAAGACTAGTCTTAAAAGTAGACAGGGTGTCTGCCTGACAGACCAAAACTGGGAGTTGGTTCCAAAGCCTGATAGCTAAAGGATCTGCCTCCCATTCTAGGCTGTTGTCTCTGCACCAGCCCACCAGTTGCTCCACCTCCTCTCTGTAGTCCTGGTCTTTGTCGTGTCTGATCAGGCCCACCACTGTCGTGTCATCTGTAAACTTCACAATGTGATTGGTGGTGAACCTGGGACCGCAGTCGTGTGTCATCAAAGTGAACAGCAGGGGGCTCAGGATGCAGCCCTGAGGGGAGCCCTTGCTGAGGGTGATGACATCAGAGGTGTTCTGTCCGACCCGGACCGACAGAGGTCAGGAGGTGAGGGAGTCTAGCAGCCAGTTGCAAAGGGGTGTGCTGAAGCCCAGATGTTCCAGTTTTTTCACCAGATGCTGTAGGATGATGGTGTTGAACGCTGAACTGAAGTCCATGAACATGCTCAAGGGGGTGGGTGGGCTTGGAACCCGTTAATAACTGCTTGCAGTTCTAGTTGTATTTATTATTCTCCAGGTTTTTTCACACTTTTGGAAATAGGCCCCGCCCACTTGTTTCAATCATTACCATATTTAATTCCTGAGTTCAGGGCTGCGACTGGAAGGGGATGAAGAAGGTTTTGTAAAAATCCGATCAGCCATTCTTGTGTAGTAGATTTCTTGACATCACAGCGCCCCCTAGTGATCGACGATCCTCAAACACGGGTCACATGTGCAAAATCTTATTTGGAGTATGGGTTATGAAGGACATGTTAAAATATGTTATGGTTTTAGAATATTCAGCATTTACATTTAAAGCTAGCTAGCTAACAATCCTTTATTTTAGCATTACTTTTCAAAAAAGTCAAAATTAAAAAATCCGCCCCCAACATTTTTTTAATTTGTCCGTTACACGGTTATATATGGAGTTTTGCACGGATCGCACAAAAAATGTAGGAGGAGTTTAACAAGAAAGGTTTAACCTTTGTAGCCATGCAGCGCGAAAAGTAGCTGGGAAACGAAAGGTGTGCCAATTACCTTTATGATGCAGAATCATCCAATAAACAAAGTGATATCAAGTTTTTGAGTGTGGGACCAGTAGTTTGGTGGTTATAGGCCGAAACGCATTGTCCTTTGTTATAGCGCCCCCTAGTTGTTGATGGGTCTGAATTTCTGGGTTTGAGTTGCGGTGCTCATTCTGTACTTGGATACCTGATTCAATAGGTTTGTTACAAGTCCGCATGGGCCGCACAACGCGTTTTAGTTCCGTAATAATAATAATGAATAAATAATTTAAAAACACACGAAAAACAATAGTGTTCCCTGCTCACAGAGCAGACGAACGGCATAGCCGTTCGCCTGCGCTGCGGGCTTGGAACCTTAATAATAATAAATAATTTAAAAACAGACAAAAACAATAGGGTTCTCTGCACTGCAGTGCAGATGAATGGCTATGCATTGCATAGCCCGTTCTTTCTGCACCGCAGGCTTGGAACCCTAACAACAGACAAGTAGAGTTAAAGCTTGCTCACCAATAATTACGTTCATACTCCTGTAATTGAAAACCAATGAAAATGTGAAATCAGTGTCTGGAACAGTGGGCTATTGGTTCTTGAGTCCCTCTGTGAGGTACGGTAACAGTATTTTCACTTCCCTGGATGTTTTCTGTGCCATATTTGGCTCCTCTAACCGCTCTCTGGCTCAATTCTTGTATTTGGAACAGTGGTTCCTGATAAGCGTGGAAATTAGTGTCACTTTCATGCTTCAATTTATGATTAACTAATATGGTTTGAAAACATTGGGCCACTTTCTGAACCACATTAGTGAATGATATTCACAACTGCTTTGCCAACGACAACTGTTTTGGAGAATTTGCCTGGTGCTATGGACATTGTTTGGCTGCGTGGTTGTAAACGGATGTTTGGGACTAGATGGGTCACTGCAACTGTCCGGTTGTGTTTGCTTGTATTAGTTTTTGATAAAAAATAAATTAAAAAAACATCAAAGACCTGGTGTACATTAATGATTTCTCTCATGGTGCAAATGCACATACCTGTAAGTTAGAGTGTGACTGTGGTTCAGAGCTTTCAAAGGCGACAATTTTGTCCTCACTCATCTTGTCAGTGTCAGCAATTACGTAGTGCCGAGGTGTATAAGCTGCAGACAGGCTCTCCATCAGTCGCATGATCTCCGTAGTGTGACCACCTACAGAAACACAGAGCAAACAAACAGGAAGAGAAGCTGCATCAGTCAGGGAGGCCTGCTGTGTCCATCCCACTGCAGCCAAGAGCTCTTCTACCAGCATGGAGAGGGATGGAAATCAAACAAACAGGAGAGTATGTATAGCAGGTTCAACCTTGAGTTCAACTTTTACGAGATAAAATAAGCTCATCGTCACCGCAGTAAGCCAAACAGTGATTTCAAGATTAGCTTCATGACACTGCTTTTTTCAAACTATTTTTTTTAACTTATATTTCTTACTTTCCCTAAAGGCCTTAGAGGGATACCTGACAGTCTTTTTTTTTCACGTGTCTTTATGTTGTGGCTACTCAAAGCAACTCTTTTACATGTGTGTCACTAAGAACAGGACGATGTTTAGACTTTGCTAGTTTAAGAGTAGAAAAAAACTGATTCACAAGCATACGTTGATGCAAACATTGACATCACCTTAATGCAGCCCGTTTTACATGGGATATTTGTCTGTGGGCACATTCTTCCAAAACTCTGTTGTTCCTTCTCTTGAAACACATTTCAGTCTGTCATCCTCATAGAGTTCAATCATCTCCAACTGGGAGCCGGCCTCATCTGTTACCAAAGGGACCTTTAAACAGTCTGAGTCTGTATTAAATGGGTTGATGAAGAATGTTATCTGAAACCGCTCCTCAAAACCTTTCTGCAGATTATCAGTTAGTGTTGCATAGCATGCAGTTCTCGCCTCCGATGCTCCAGTTGCTTCTAACAAGGACGGGAAATGTGTCACGTCTCCCTTTTCAAAATGGTTAGAGAAGAGCTTGAGTTTGTTGATAAAGGTGAAAACACTTTGCAGCGGGTCAGGCAGCATTTTAAATGTACCTTGGCGATCTTAAGTTTAGCTTGTTCAGACGATTCAGTATGTTGACCAGAAACCTCAAATCTGAAATCCACTGAGGGTCATAAAGCTCAGCATAGTCCTTCTCTTTCTCCTCAAGGAACAATGTTAGTGGTTTTAAAGGTTCTGGAAGAGCAGTGGACACACAGATCACTGGGAAAGTCTTCATCAAGACCGGCAACTAACTTCTGGAACTGTCTGTGGTTCAGAGCATGAGTGCGAATAAAAATCACAATTTACAGCACAAGTTTCATGATGTGTGCCATATTTAGCTTCTTAGCTACAAGATGTTCCTGATGGATGATGCAGTGGAATGTCCAAATATCCGGAAATCAGTCATCAGCTTTACCTCCCAACATAGCTGGTGCACCATATGTAGCTAATGCAGTTAATTTTGATAACATCTCAGCTCAGCCATGGTTAACAGAATTCCAGCTGCACATTATGCATGTTACGGTGGTATTGCCAGTGCTACCTTCAAGGAGTGTGGGAGATTTCTGTAACGTCACAGAATTTTTTAAAACAGCAATTAAAAAAAAACAAAAAGAAGAGCCTCACGGGAGCCATTAAAGAGCCTCATGTGGCTCAAGAGCTGCGGGTTCGCAAGACCGTTCTTCGTACGTTGCTTAAAACATCCGAGATCAAATGAGACATCCAAGATGATTTCATCCGACTAATCATGATCCGACTAATCATGATCCGGCTAATTGGGTTCTTCGAACACACCTGTTGTTTATGATTAGTATGACTGGATTGAGTTATCTGAGACAACTGCGCGTTCATGCGTCGCTTTAAAAGGGGAAATGTATCGATAGTAGAAACAATGATCATCAACGCTGCTGTTGGCTGTTCAGCATGGCCAAAGAACGTGCACAGTTTTTCTCCTAAGCAGAACATGAGCTTTTAATGGAAGGTTATGCTGAATTTGAGTCATTAATTAAATCAAAGTTTGCTAAAGCCAGGACAGGGCTGGCAAAAAGTAGTAGACAAATTAATGCGTAAGGACTAGATGTTTCTTTCACTTTCTACAGTATGTATTTGTGCATTTTAATAATTTCATATTTACTTTGTTGTTTTATGTCAGAGCCTCCATGGGACCCACTAGAACATGGGGACAAGCAAAAGTGAAGTACAAGAATATTCTACAAAATGGTAGCCTTTAATCATTATACTGTATTTTAAAAAGCCACTTGTTATGGCAACAGATTCAATATCGGCGTCATTCCTTAGACACTGGAAGTAAAGTATGCGTGCAAACTGGGAATTAAAAAAAGAAAATCTTTATTTATAAAAAATGAAGAAATAATGCAAATACAAAAATGATGATACATCCGTTGTACAATTATCCGTTTTTCCTTCTCCAAGTCATACACAGCTTACACAGTCAAAAGAATGTGTTGCTCCGTGTCTAGATAATCCGTTAATACAATATATGGCTCGATAGGAAGCAAGCCTTTCAAAATAAAGTTAAACTTCACAATAAAATGGCCTGAACAAATCTTCTTACTGAATATGATAAAAATAAAAAGCAAACCATCATACAAATAACTTAAATATTTTCTATTTATGGCTCTAACACAACTTTTTCCCCCTTTAAAAGCCACTGTTAAATGATGCGTTTGTCTGTTTATAACAGCCACCAAAAAAAATCTCTCACACTGTTGCTGCGCTAAAGGATCTTCTCGATTGCGCAATACGTGATTAATTTGAAAAGCTCTGCAAATTATTCTTGCACCTTCCGCAACAGGTTGCTGTCGTAAAAATGGACATGGCTACGGCAGACTTCCCTATCTCCTCCGCTTATACAGCTGCAATCTAATCCTGTTTACATGAAATAAGCCTGCTCTCGAGCAGGCTTAAGCTTGCGCACATGTTGCTATGACAACAAGTCCAGGATGTCTTTCGAAGAACCAAACGATCCAAGATCATGCCAAATCCAGTCAAATCCAGCTGAGTTAGTGACGTACGAAGAATGGGGCCCTGGTCTATAGGATAACTGCTATAAACTCTAAAGGATGTTTGTGGAGGTTTTTACCTTTCCTGTTATTTTGCTGGTTTGATGAGATAGATCAATAGATACTGCTTTACAGAGGTGTGAAAACTGTTGGCTCCCTTCCAGATTTCTTTTTTGCATGTTTGTCACACTTCAGTGTTTCAGAACATCACACAAATTCAAAAATTAGTCAAAGACGACACAAGTAAACACAAATGCAGTTTTTAAATCAGTGTTTTTATTATTAAGGGAGAAAACATTGAAACCTACATGGCCCTGAGTGAAAAAGTGATTGCTCCCTAAACATAACTGCTTGGGTCACCATCAGAAGCAATAGCAGCTGCCAAGCCTTTGTGATAACTTGCAGTGAGTCTTTTCCAGCACTGTGGAGGAATGTTGGCCCACTCATCTTTGGAGAATTGTTGTATTTCAGCCACATTAGAGGGTTTTCAAGCATTACATTTTTAGAGTCATGCAACAGCATCTCAATTATGGTTGTCATGATACTAAAATGTCAAACTCCATATTGATACCCAGGAAAATATTCAATACTCAATACCATTTTCAATACCATGGGGATTAAAAAAAAAAAACACAAAAAAACTAAATGCCTAAAAAAATAAGTATTATAAATATTAGTGTATCCACCGGTCTTTTGTGCTGCTTGACTTTGTTGCCACCACTTTAAAGCCCTGTCTGCATACAGGCTTGTCACAATCTTTGGGTTTCCGTTCCCAGTTTGACTCACACGCAAAATATTTAGTATCGATACTTTGCCAAGTTAGTCATGTATCTGGACACAGCGTTTTAGTATTGAATTGAAATTGAATACTTTTCAGAGTATCAATATTTTTGACAACCCTAATCTCAACAGGATACAGATCAGTTCTTTGACTGGGCCACTCCGAAGTCTTCATTTTATTTTCTTCAGCCATTCAGAGGTGGACTTGCTGCACACCACCCTCATGTTTTACTGTTGCTATGATGTTCATTTTCTGTAAGGGAGTGTTATTTTTACGCCAGATGTAACAGGACACAGGCTCCGAAAAGTTCAGCTTTTTTTTTTTCTTCAGTGCTCAGAATATCTTCCCAAAAGTCAGGGATCAAGAGACCAGCCTTAATGTTCTTTTTGCTCAGTAGTGATTTTGGTCTTGGACATCACCGATGCAGGTCATTTTTGCCCAGAGTCTTTCTGATGGGGGAAGCATGACCTCTGACCTTAACTGATGCAGTGAGCATCAGTTAACAGTTCTTTGGACGATGTTCTGGGGATTTTGTGGCCTCTTGAATGAGTCATCGCGCTTCTGGGGGTCATTTTGGTTGGCCGGTGACTCCTGAGAAGGTGCGCCATGGTTCCGCGTTTTTACCATATGTGGATCACGGCTCTCACTGTGGTTTGCTGGAGTCCCAAAGCTCTAGATACAGCTTAGTAACCCTTTCAAGACTGATGATCTTACTGACTTTCTATTTCATTTGTTCCTGAATTTCTTTGGATCTCAGCATGATGTCTAGCTTTTAAGGATCTTTTGGAGTACTTCACGTTGTCAGGCAAGTCCAATTTTAGTGATTTCTTGATTGACAACAGGTGTGGCAGTAATCAGGCCTGGGTGTGGCTAGAGAAGGGGAACTCAGGTGTGATAAACAACAGTTAATACTGAAGACCATCATTTAAAAACTGCATTCTGAGTTTGTGTTGTTTTGACAATTTAAATTTGTTTGATGTTCTGAAACACAAACATGCACAAAAATAAGAAAGAAAGGGGGCTAACACTTTTGACAGCACTGTATGTTTCACTGTGTGATTAAATGCAAACCCTGCAATTTGATAACAGCAGCAGTTCAGTTTCCCTGCCATCTTTGTTTTTAGGACGTTCTGGCTGTCTGCAGTCACACAATCAAGACCCCGTTTATGTTTAAACGCTGGTTAAAAACTGATTTGGAATAAATGCCCCAAAAGTCAGCTTCTCTTTACTTCGCAGAGTGGTGATCAATCACTGATGCGGTATAAACACTTGATCTCTGGACCACGACGTCTAGATGAGTGCTGGGCGCATCGGGCCTGTAGATCTCATTCATTCAACTCTATCATCTTAGAAGATAAATAGCCGTATATGTGTACTGCACTGGATTAGGATCTGGTCAAGAAACTTGAAGACAAACTCTGTAAACAACATCAGATCATATATGTCCTTATTGCAACTAAACAACACGTTGCTTCTGGATCGGTCTTTATTCCTGTCGCTGGACACACAACCTGATCCAGTAAAGTGCATGCTGGGAACCAGTTGATAATGTTGGAGCTATTTATTCTTGATTTCTTTATTCATTTGAATTTTGTTAGTTAATTCTTAAATGTATATTTTTTGTATTATTTACAGTATTTATTTGCAGGTTAATAATTGTTGATTTTGTTAAATTTTTTGTTTTATTATTTTTATTATTCATTCTTTGAGTTAGACAGGAAGTCATGTGGGTTAGTCCACTTTTCTATAAGTATAGGGGCCTGGTAAAGGACCAGGAAGGCATTTGGGTTTGGGGCCTATGGTTTTTACCAGAGCAAGAGAGCAGAGTGTGATTGACAGAGTGAGAACAAAGGAAAGTTTGAAGTCTGTAATTGAGGCTGAAAGGAAACACAAACAAACCTTCCTAAACAATCAACACATTTGGACATCACAGCTTCTTTTGCCTGCGTATGGAATCTGGTGCCTCTTAGTGGCTGGAGGAACTTTTATTGAAAGTTTGGTGTGACAAACAATCGCCATTACATCAAGTAAAAACCCCCCATGGATCAAGTTAGAAACCAGCTCGTGGACCAAAAGGAATAATCCCTCATCAATGGACATGTTGGATTTATGGATCTCAAGGATAACCATCAAACAAAAGGTTTTGGATTATCTTTGTTGAAATCAAGCGACTTGTTGCGTCAGGCCTGGATTGACACCTCACTCCTTCATCACACTGGTACGTGGAAATATTGTTTAAGCCGTAAAGGAAAACGGTGAAACTACTGGAGTTTAAAGACATTATTTCACTGCAAAGACTGATGAGATGAGTTTCATGTGACAAGTTGACGCTTAATTGGATTAAGACATGTGCCGACGCCCATCATGGAAATGTTTGTTCACACGAATCAACCTCTTTAAACAAAGAGACACGTTTGTGCTTTATCCTGTGGATTCCTTGAGGATTATGCTGCTGTTGAATGTTTGAAATAATTAAAAGGATCGCTAAAAATGTCTGATGTAAAGAGCAAAGAAGATGACACTCAGATGTCGCAAGAGAAAAGAAACATCAAATTCACACAAAAGGGTTTGGAGTTTTATATAAAAACATGTCAAGAAAGCCGAAGTTTAAAGTGTAAGCAAGCTTCAAAATTTATGGAGAAAATCTCTGCATCAATGACGTCACGAGAAAATGTTAAAAAAGTGTCTTCTGACTTTGTCAAATTTATTAAATGCTATCAAGATGCAACCGATTTACATAAATCCTTTTTAAGCTTGCCATTACCAGAAGAAGAAGTGAAAAGACAAGCTGTGTATTTTCAGACCAAGTTGACGGCATTCTCTGATTTTATGGACAATGTAAAGGTTTGGTTGCAGGAAGCAGGATATCCATATACTGAACAGAAAAATAATGTTGATGATGATCAGGTTGTTGCTGATCAGGATGAAATAAACCCGGAAGACAGTGTCTCTAATGTTTCAAGTGTAAAGCCACGTTCAAAAACATCTTCACAGCAGTCTCGGACTTCATCTACCTCCTCTGCACGCATTAAAGCCGCGGCTGAAAAGGCAGCGCTCATGGAGAGTTTTGCCGCGTTGGACAAAAGACATCTGATCGAAACTGAAGAGGAAGAACTGCGAAAAGAAAAGGAAAAACTGAGAAGAGAAAAAGAAAAATTAGATTTGGAAACAGAGTTGGCAGCAACTAATGCAAAACTTAATGTTTTAAACATGAATTCAGTTGCTGGTTCTAAACAATCCGATGGCATGAACTCTTATTTTGACAGAGCCCAAGTAAAGGACACGCCCCTGTTAAATCCTCGTGCTAATGAGTTTGTTCCGAATGAAAGAGCAAATCCTTCATCTGACTCTCCTGTCGTTGGACCTAAACAGAGGCAGAAACAATTTCAAAATGACCAGACGAGAGTAAAAGTTGATTTTTCAACTCGAGCAACACAGCAAACGCAATTTCAATTTCCTTCTTTGACCGAGGACTGTCAGAAGGACATGGTGAACATCATGCAAAGACAAAATGACATCACTGCCTTAATTGTAAAACAAAACTTATCGTCTGTTCTCCCATCCAGAAACATCCCTGTGTTTGATGGGGACCCCCTGCAGTACAGATCATTTATGAATGCTTTTGAGAACGGAGTGGAAGCTAAAACTGACAACTCGAGTGACTGTTTGCACTTCTTAGAGCAGTTCACTAGGGGGCAGCCTAAAGATCTGGTGCATAGCTGTCAGCACTTACCTCCTGATCAAGGTTATTCTAAAGCCAAATATCTTCTTGAAGAACATTTTGGAAACGAAAATAAAATTGCTTCTGCATATATGGAGAAGATTATGAGTTGGACACCAATAAAAGGTGATGATGTGAAAAGTCTTCAATCATTCTCTCTTTTCCTTCAAGGTTGTTCGAATTTAACACAACAAATTGTTCACATGAAAGAGTTGGATTTACCTTTAAATATGAGAACGATCGTCATGAAACTCCCATACAAACTGAGGGAAAAATGGAGAGTTACGGCATTTGAGCTGCAGGAAAAAAATGGCCACAGATCGTTGTTCACTGATCTGGTTGCTTTCATAGTAAAAGAAGTAAAAGCAGCCTCAGATCCAGTGTTTGGCAACATCCAAGACCCACCAACTGTGAGCAACTCTAAAGCTTCAAGTTCCAGCAAGCAAAGGAAAAAAGGAAGCAGTTTTGCCACTAATGTCAGCACAATTCCAGAAGCCAGAACTCAGTCGACTGAAAACAAGACCAAGTCTACTGTTCTTCACAGCTGCTTGTTTTGTTTACAAAGAAATCATCTATTGGAAAACCGTATGCAGTTTAAAGCAAAAATGCATCGGGACAAGTTGACCTTCATTAAACAAAAGGGGATTTGTTTCGGTTGTCTGAAAGTTGGTCACACAAGCAAAGACTGCAGGAGTCGTTTGGATTGCAACGTGTGTCACCAAAAGCATCCAGGGGTTCTTCACATCGAGCAAAAGGAGCCAGGAGCCTCTTCAGAACAAATCCAACAGACAACAAGGTCTCATGTCAACTTCTCAACTGCAACCACTCAGACATGTGGGCATATTGGGGCCGGTCATAATGGTGATGCTGTTTTTTCTATTGTTGCAGTTAAAGTTAAAAGTCAAAAGAGCAACAAAGTTGTACAAACGTATGCATTTCTTGATCCAGGAAGTTCAGGTACGTTTTGTACAGAAACTCTGGCAAAAAGTCTGAACTTAAAGGGAAAAAGGACAAATATTCTGCTGAGAACAATGAATCAAAATAAGATTGTTAACGTACAAGTTTTGTCTGGTTTGGAAATCTCTGAATTGAAAACAAATGACTTCATAGCATTGCCAGATGTTTTGACTCAAAGGACTATGCCAGTTTCTACACTGAATATTCCCCAGCAAAAGGACATTGATCAGTGGCCTCATCTTAAACCTGTAAAGCTTCATAACATCAATGCAGATGTGGAGCTACTGATAGGAACTGATGCTTCAAATGTTTTAGAGCCCTGGGAGGTGATAAACAGTGTGGATGGTGGGCCTTATGCTGTAAAAACTAAAGTTGGCTGGGTCATAAATGGTCCTCTGCGCAGTGGAAACAGCAGAAATAAAAATATCTGCACTGCTGCAACAGCCAACAGGATCTCTGTGGAGCATCTTAAAGAAATGCTGGTCAATCAGTACAATCATGACTTTAATGAAAGATCATCAGAGGAGAAAACTGAAATGTCTAGAGAGGATTTGCATTTTATGAAGATTGTTAATAACTCAACAAAACTTGATGGAAGTCGTTATCATATTGACTTACCTTTCAGGAGTGAAAGTCCCAGCTTGCCAAATAACATCTGTGTTGCAGAGCAGCGCCTCCAGAGCCTCAGGAGGAGATTTAAAAAGGATGCTCAGTACAAGGAGGAATATACTGCATGTGTGAACAACATGCTGCAACAAGGATATGCTGAGGCTGTACCAGCAGATGAGCTACAGAAAGAAGAAGATGCAGTGCACATGGTGAAGAGGCTGACAGAGCTCTGCTCTAAAGGAGGATTCATGCTTTCAAAGTGGGTAAGCAACAGCCGCACAGTGCTCATGTCAATCCCAGAGGAAAGGAGAGCAAAAGAAATTAAAAGTCTGGATTTGTACAAAGATCAACTTCCAGTTGAGAGAGTACTGGGTTTACAGTGGAGCATTGAAACTGATGAGTTCAAGTTCAGAACATCTGTGCAGGACCGCCCACACACCAGAAGGGGCATTTTGTCTGCAGTTAGCTCGCTGTATGATCCTTTGGGAATCCTGGCTCCCTTCAGTATGCCAGCTAAACTGTTACTGCAAGATCTTTGTCGACAGAATTTGAAGTGGGATGAAGTTATTCCCCATTCTCTTTCTAGGAAGTGGCTTGATTGGCTGGAGGATCTCCAGCTGATATCCAGCTTTAAAGTAGACCGTTGCATCAAACCAAGCTGTATTAGAAAACCAGACAAAGCACAACTTCATCATTTCTCTGACGCAAGTCAAGATGGCTATGGAACAGTGTCATATTTAAAACTGGAAAACAATAACATTTCACATGTTGCTTTTATTCTAGGAAAAGCAAGAGTTGCTCCTATGAAGCAAACAACAATCCCCAGGTTGGAACTGACAGCTGCTGTTCTTGCTGTCCGAGTGAATAAACTGTTGCAAAAGGAGCTGCAAATACAGTTGGAAAAACCTGTTTTCTGGACTGATAGTACAACGGTACTAAAATACATCTCCAGTGAAACCAGAAGATTTCACACCTTTGTTACAAACAGAATCTCTGTCATCCGAGAAGCAACAGACGTGAATCAGTGGAGATATGTTTCCTCCAAGGAGAATCCTGCAGATGATGCATCCAGAGGTATGAGAGCTGAGGAGTTCCTCAAATGCAGGAGGTGGATACATGGGCCTGAATTTCTCCACAGATCAGAAGAGGAATGGCCTAAACTGGATATGGATCACCATGCAATTTCTGCAGATGATCCAGAGGTCAAAAGGGACCTAACACTGAAGAACATCTTGATGTTGTTGCAACAGAAAAGGAAAGAGTTTGCTGCTGCAGATCTGAATAACAATAATCCAGGAAATCAAAAGAAAGAATTGGAAAAGCAGATGGAAAGGTTCAAGACCACTCTGAAGAAAGAAAATCTGACTCCTGAAGACTTGGCCAAGGCAGAACTATCTATTGTTCGGTTTGCACAACAGCAGAAATTTACAACTGAAATTGCTTTAATCAACAGTGGTCTTAAAGCAGTATCCATGAGAAGTTCTCTATACAAACTTGACCCAGTATTGGATGCTGGGGTCCTCAGAGTGGGTGGCAGGTTGAGTAAAACAGCCATGCCTGTTGAAGCAAAGCATCCTGTAATTTTGACAAAGGATATGTATGTATCTATCCTGATTTTACGCCATATTCATCAACAGTTGGGACATGCAGGAAGAGCTCATATGCAGTCACGATTAAGACAAAAACACTGGATAATAAATGCTAATTCAGCTGCCAGAAAAATCATCTCTCATTGTGTTGTTTGCAAACGTAACAGAGGAAAGTTTGTTGAACAAGAGATGGCAGATCTGCCAGAAGAAAGAGTTCTGCCAGCCACCGCTCCTTTCACAAATGTTGGAGTGGATTACTTTGGTCCTGTAAGTGTTAAAAGAGGACAAAGTCTCCTGAAAAGACTCTACAGCTCCAAGAGGATCATGGATGATGGCCAAAGTTTTTAGTGTAAACCAGGACGGACAGGGCTTGGTGGTTTCCGTGCAGTTGCAAACCAAGACCAGTGTGTTGGAAAGACCTGTGACCAAACTTCTGTTGCTACTGGAAGCATCACCCTGAGGAATTGAGGACATGTTTGAAGGAATAGCTCCTTTTCCTTTTAAAGTAATTGTGACAGTATTCACAATTAGGGGCCGGGGTGTTGGAGCTATTTATTCTTGATTTCTTTATTCATTTGAATTTTGTTAGTTAATTCTTAAATGTATATTTTTTTGTATTTACAGTATTTATTTGCAGGTTAATAATTGTTGATTTTGTTTAATTTTTTGTTTTATTATTTTTCTTATTCATTCTTTGAGTTAGACAGGAAGTCATGTGGGTTAGTCCACTTTTCTATAAGTATAGGGGCCTGGTAAAGGACCAGGAAGGCATTTGGGTTTGGGGCCTATGGTTTTTACCAGAGCAAGAGAGCAGAGTGTGATTGACGGAGTGAGAACAAAGGAAAGTTTGAAGTCTGTAATTGTGGCTGAAAGGAAACACAAATAAACCTTCCTGAACAATCAACAAATTTGGACATCACAGCTTCTTTTGCCTGCGTATGAAATCTGGACCCCAGTGCCTCTTAGTGGCTGAAGGAACTTTTATTGAAAGTTTGGTGTGACAAACAATCGCCACTACAGATAATAAAGGCCGTTTCTCAATATGCGTTCTTGAGCGGTCTCATGTGCTCGTGACACATCATAAGCCTCAGCCCGAGCACTGTTCCAATTGCCGAGAACGGCAAACCAAGAACGCGCCGCCCTCTTTATCAAGCATGCATCGGAGCAGACTGCAGGTCACTCCGTTCCGGAGTGACCTGCAGCCAAGGCTGATGTTAGTCCGTCTTTAGTACACTTCTGTCGGCCAAGTAGTGTGCGTAGTACCGCTGGTTATGATTTATTTGTTTTGTGTTTATCTGACTGACGTGTGTTGCTTTAACTCAAAACTTGCTGGAATAAATTGTAAATGTCTCCCAAATACAACAGCAGCATATAAAATAAATAAATAAATAAAATCTACAAATGTTTTTCCTATCTGAGTTTCTTCTGAGTCAGGACACGGATAATTGAGAGGAGAAACAGGGAAAGAAAACAATAGTAACAATAGTATATGAAAATAACAGACATTTATTTTATACAAATGTTTTATCTTTGGAACAGAATGAAGGTGTAATATATTCAACAAATTATTAACAGTTACTAACATGGTTTAAAACATAGAAATAACTTCTATTAACATCTCATACAAATAGACAACGCCTACAAACATACAGTTAAAAAATTGTTGGAATGGAAATTAATTTACTGATTATTTAATGTACTTTCACAGGTGGTGAAAAAAAATTAAATGAAGCAGCATGTGAACATGACTCCAACTTATCTACGTTAGGTCAGGTGTAGTCATGTTCACTTAAACATGCAGCCAGCTGGAGCCGCTCCCTGTCTTCAGCTGCTGGATGGTCATCCTCCTCTGGGTCAACCTCCTCATCCTCCACGTCTAGCTGGTCACCTGCCTCTATACAAATATTGTGGAGGATGCAGCAGGCGGCGATTACTTTTGGGGCAAACGTCGGGCGGACCTCCAGCACCTTTAAAAAGATGGAACGCCACCGTGTCTTCAGACCACCAAAGGCACGCTCAATGATGTTAATCAGCCTTGGCATGGTGTCTGTTGTAGCGTGCCTCCACTAGACCTGTACCAAATATAAAATTAACTTGTAATTTAGGTAATATGCTGATCTGTCTTAATCTTCTATCCAATTAATATAATCTATGTATCAATTGTGTGTCATTGCTGGCTCTATTTAAGGACAAGAAGGTAAGAGATCTTACTGGCAAGCTGTTTCCCTATAGGATGCATCACAGGCCAGCCAGTAGAGGGTCAGCAGCACCTCTATCTTCCGTGGCCATCCATGGGCCTGGATGGATGGGCAGCAGCTGAAGGAGGAGGACGATGGTGGCCCTGTTTAGCCTGAAGGCTGGTTTCAGGTCTCCTTCATTAAAAAATATTGGGAGGATTGGCACAGAGGTGTTTATCCTCACATAGTTTGTTTCTGTTTCTTCCTGTAAATAAAAAATGCCAAATGTTACCAGAATTGTTTTTTCAATTCTCACCTTTTCACAGCATAAAACTATACCTGCTTAACATGCAGATTATTATAGTTATCAAGAAAGAATAGGTTAAATGTATAGTAAATGTAACAAATGGCTTCCCTTCTCTGGTATTTTTACCTTTTCATTGAAAAAAATGGGCTGAACTAACTGCCCATAATTTATAGATTAATCACTGTAAAGGTGGGCAGACATAAAAATATGTTTTTTTTCCTTTCTTAATGATCAATGCTGTGAAGGTCAGTAGGTGCAATAAAAGTAGCTTCACCCTACTGTCATACTGTTACTAATGTTAAAAAAATAGTCACAATTTCAACCTGATCACGTTTTTAATACCATCCTGAATGTTTTTTTAAAAAGATAAAAGTAGGAAATAGGCTGTCAATCTTAAAATGCCTACCAGTTGGCAATAGATGGGTGAGCAAAGCCTGCCTTCTGTGCCTCCTTTGCTGCATCAATCTTCTCCTTGCTCGGATTTGCCTCCTCAACTGCATCACCTCCTCTTCAGCCTGCTGGTAAAGCTGACCAACGACCGAAGCAACAGCAATATTGCTCGTATCGTTCATTTTGCTTCTACAAAGTGCTGTTTTTTTAAAAAAAAGAAGATTCAATTGCCTCTACAACAATTACAACTCCCAACAAAGAAATTCCCGCTATTGCTGGTTTTATACCCACAGTTCTGTATTTTTTTTTTTAGACTTTTTAGAAATGAATAAAAAAAAAAAAACGTTTTCAATAAGATATGATGGTGTAGTGTATAAATAGTTTTGAATGTTAAAGAAATGCTCAAGAACTGTGGGTGTGATGACATCATGAGTACACTTCTGTTCCAATACACAGAGATACGTGCTGGAAAAAACGGTCCAAGATGGCGCTGTGAACTGTCACAAACTTTGAGAGCAGCCTTCAGATTGAACTTTTACTTGCACAGGTAGTCTTTAAACGACATAACTTCACTCTTTCCTAAGCTCTACTGAACTTTTAATTGTTTACGTCAGCCCCAGAAACTGCTTTTTCGAAAAAATGTCAAGTTCTAGTGGAAAGAGAAAAAGCTCGGGGAAGGCCGCAGGGCCGGAAGCTACTGGCGGCGGCAAAGATTCTAACGTTCCCATCGAGACTTGTCATGATTATGCCGCCCGTTCTGACATCCCCAAAATCTCTCTGATGGAAGAAGAAGACTTCCCTCCGCTGGCCCTTACTCCAGAGAAACCACCTGTTAAAAAAGGTAAAAGTGATGCAGATAGCGGAGACATTGTTGCTACTTTGTCGAAGCTAATAAACGGCAGGTCAGACGAGCTGAAATCCCTGATTCAAGAGAACGCAGTGCAGATAACTACTCTGAGGGGAAATGTGGAAATTCTCTGCAACCAAATGAGTGAGATGAAGGGGAAAGTTTCACAGCTTGAACATGCTCTGGATGAAGAAAAGAAACATGTTAATATGTTGGAGTCACGCATCACAGAAATGGAGCGATACTCTCGGCGGTGGAACCTGAAGCTACACGGCGTGTCAGAGCGCGGGGAAGAGAAGGATTTACGGAGAGAGGTGATTCGAATCTGCCAAGCGCTGCTTCCTGAGAATGCTGAGAAACTTCCAGATGTTATTGACTCCGTGCATCGTGTGGGAATAAAAAAGCCTAACAGCACCAGGAGCATCATACTGCAATTCTCCTCCCGCATGCACAGAGCAGCAGTATGGGCGGCAGCCAAGAATTCTTCTTACCTTAAGGAGAACAATCTTCGCTTCACTGAGGATCTTTGCAAAGCCGACAGAGAAGCCAGGATGAAGCTGTGACCCCTTGTAAGTGAGGCTCGGAGAGCTGGGAAGGTTGCCTACTTTGTGGGCGGTCGTGCCTTCATTGATAAAAAGGAAATCCTCCCTCCAGTTTAGAGCGAAATAATGAAAAACCCTAGAACTGTTCGCTGCTGGCCTCTTGTTTGAACGTTGTTTTTTTGGAAGGCTACCAATATACTTTAATTTTCATTCTGATGCTGTTCTCGCATCATTTACTACAGTTTTCATCGTCAAAGCTCTTTAGCTGACTCTTTTCATTGTATGTCTTTGTCTGTTGTTTCACTTAATGCCAGGGGTTTAAGGAATAATTTGAAACGTAAAGCTCTTTTTTTGTTCAGTAAGCAATGTAAAACGGATTTCTGTTTTTTTTAAGAAACTCACACTGTATCTAATGACATGCAGTTTTGGAGGTCCCAATGGGGCAATGAAGCTTTTTTCTCACATGCTTCACAACATTCTGCTGGGGTTTGCACATTTAAAAACCGATTTACAGGTTCTGTTTTACACTCAGAGAGTGACAGCAAAGGTCATTATATTTGCCAAGTTCTTAATGTTTACGACCTTAATTTTATAACTATTAATGTTTATGGCTACAACACAGTACATGAAAATAAAGACTTGATAAATGAGGTAGAAAACAAAATTCTCTTTTGGCTGGCCAAATTTCCTAATGCTTACCTGATTTGTGGAGGGGATTTTAATATCACTTTGGATGATTCAATGGATAGATGGCCAGCTGGAACTCGTGCTAGTTCCAATGCAGATTTAAAAATATTTATGCAAAAATTTGACTTAATAGATATATGGAGAGAAAAAAATCCCTCTGCTCGAAACTTTACTTGGTGTAATAAATCAAGATCTAGACAATCTAGAATAGACTTGTGGTTAATTTCGAGTAATCTTAAAGACAACACAGATGTTGATATTCTCTCCACCCCTTTGACCGATCATAAGGCAATTCAAATTAACGTTTCATCCCTTCTTCTCGCCGTCCACATACTTCATATTGGAAACTCAATAGTTCTATTTTATCTCATAAAGCTGTTCAATTTATGGTCAAGAGGTTGATATTGAAATTTTGGAATGAAAGTAAGGTCGACAAAATGTATGGGAAAAAATGGGAACTTTTGAAATTCGAATTAGGAAAGTTTTTTAGGAAATATTGCAGCGATCTTTCAAAGCAAAAGCGATCCGATGAAGCAAAAGTTATTTCAAAGATAGCAGCTTTGTCTTCTGTTTCACCTGATAAATTGTCTTCTGCAGAAAAAGTGGAATTATCGGAAAACCAAAACAAGTTAGACAAATTATATCAAGCTAAGGCTGACGGTGCTTATATTAGATCTAGAAGGCAGTGGATAGAGGAAGGGGAGCAAAACTCAGCATATTTCTTTAGATTGGAAAAATCGCAAATTGCTACTAATACAATTCACCGACTTCTTATAGATAATGCTGTATGTAATGACACAACCAACATTGCTAAGTTCTGCTCTAACTTCTATAAAGATTTATACAGCTTTAAATATTGTGAGAGTAATGCTAATAAGTTTATAAATTCCTTGATAGACATAAAGCAAGTCACTCCTGATGACAGAGAATTTTGCGATCGTCCTATTACATTAAAAGAAATACTTGATTCAATTAAGTGCCTGAAGAATAATAAATCACCTGGAACAGATGTTTTGCTGTCTGAGTTTTATAAATCATTCGCTGAAGATCTTGCTCCATTCTTATTGGTGGTTTATAATGAAAGTATTATTAAGGGAACCCTCCCTCCCACCTTAACTCTAGGACTCATTACTCTTATTCCCAAACCAAAGAAGGATCTGTTACTTATTGACAACTGGCGGCCAATTAGTCTACTAAACAACGATTACAAAATCCTGGCCACAATTTTTGCTAAGCGATTAAAGTTAGTTCTGGATGATATTATTGAAGAAACACAATCAGGTTTTTTAAGAAACAGACACATCTCAAATAATATTAGGCTTCTGCTTGACATATTAGATTACCCCGATTTGATAAACGATGAAAGCTTTATCCTTTTTCTGGACTTTTACAAAGCATTCGATTCAATTGAACACAACTTTATTTTTGAAACATTAAACTTATTCGGTTTTGGTAATTTTTTTCTGCAGTACTATTAAAACATTATATAATAATGGAAATAGTTCAATCAAATTGAAAAATGGAACATCCCCAAGATTCGACTTAAAACGTGGTATACGGCAAGGCTGTCCCATTTCCCCTTATTTATTTCTGTTATCAACTCAACTCTTGGCTAGTCACAGAATAAATAGTCAATTGGGTGGAATGTCAGTTCTGGACAAAAGAATTATCATCAGCCAATGGGCTGATGATACAACAATTTTCTTAAAAGACTCGTCAGAAATTTCTCTAGCACTTGAATTGATAAAATTATTTTCTGAGGCTTCTGGTCTTTACTTAAATGTGAATAAATGTGAATTAATAGCTGTTAAGAATTGTGAGCTGCCTCATCTCTGCAATATTCCAATTAAAGAAATCGTTAATTACTTAGGAATAACGTTAACCAAAAAACAGAACTCTAGATGTGACCTCAACTTTAGCCCAATTTTAGAAAGTACAAAGAAAAGATTTAACTCATGGCTCCAAAGAGACTTATCCCTTCGGGGTAGAATATTACTTTCTAAAGCTGAAGGAATATCCAGATTAACCTATGCTGCTGTTTCTTTAGCTGTGGACCAAAAGATGTGCAAAGAAATTGATAGGACACTTTGCAACTTTATTTGGAAAAACAAAACTCATTACATTAAAAAATCTGTTTTAATGAATAGTTATGATGCAGGAGGTCTTAACTTTCTTGACTTTACAACAATACACTCAAAGTGAACTGGATTAAAAATTGCCTTAAAAATCCTACCTCAATCTGGAATTTTATTCCTCACTACTTGTTCTCTAAGATTGGTGGTCTTAAGTTTGTATTGTTGTGTAATTATAACATTGATCGCATTTCTGTCGCTCTCTCTAATTTTCATAAACAAGCCCTTTTGGCCTGGTCACTGATTTTCAAACATAATTTCTCTCCTAATAGGTACTTTCTTTGGAATAACAAAGATATATGTTACAAGAAAATATCTCTGTTTTTTGAAACTGGTTTAGGAATGGTATTACACTGGTGAGTCAACTTTTCAATGAAAAAGGCAACCTCTTTAATTATCAAGAATTTTTGTGTCATTTTAAGATTCCTATAAACCCAAAACAGTTTGCTATTGTCTTTGATGCTGTTCCACCAGGTGTTATAATGTTATTTAAAGGTCAGACTTCTCTGTTCTCCAAAGGCCCAAGACCTCCAATTGAACTAACTGACACTTATGTAGGTAAATTGTGTTTTCAACCCAAATCTCCTAAAAATAACAAACATATTCGTACTTTATTCCAAGTCTTATTGGGAATCACAAAATATAAAAAGGAACTTTCTGACCATTTCTTCTTATGTAATCTTTTGCTACTGTTGGCCAAATTTTATATTCACAAATGTAAAATTATTATGACTAAACCCTCATGTATTTCTTTTTTAAAGGAAGCAACAACTTATTTTTCTACATTGTTCTCCTCCAGTAACAAAAAGGCTGTTAAAACTTTATCTTTATGCTCTAAATTTTAAGTATTTATGTAATCCCTTTACATGCTTATTGCTTATTTATTGCTACTTTTACTTTATTCAGTTAGTTTTTATTTATTTCTTTATTTTATTTATTTATTTATTTTTAAACAAACCCCTGGCAATTGTTCCTAGAAAATTGTACTTATTTCTGTATTGTAACGCATTTTCTAATAAAGCTTATTAAAAAAAAAAAAGAAAAAAAAAAAAAAAAGAAAACAGAGATACGTGCTGCGTGCTCGCGTTCTCTTCAAGTCCGATCTTCCTGTGTTCTTGCCAAGACAGGAAGATTTCCGATCTTCTTGTGTTCTTGCCAAGACAGGAAGATTTCCTATCTTCTTTTGTTCTTGCCAAGACAGGACTTGACGAGAACGCGAGTACGGACTTGCGGACTCGTGAGAAACGGCCAACATTTGGATCACGGTGCAGTGGTACTGTCAATAGCCTCCATGCTGGATCTTACCGGATCCTGCTACGACCAGAACTGCAACATGGCCTCTTGCTCCAGGCAGCTGATTGGATCCCGACTTTACAACAAAATATAACCGCAGAAAAAATAATAAAGCTGTCAGAGACAAGGCAAACACAACTCCCAGCAGCAACATCATGGCAGCGACGGAAGCAGCAGTACACGACCAAAACAGACGATGCTTCTTCTTCGGAATAAATAACTGGTATCCTTTTCATTGCATTACCGCCTCCTTGTGGTGCACTGTAGTCATTGTATGTCAGGTATCTTCCTGCAGTCTTTTATTGATTCATGCTGAAAAGTAAAGATTAATTGCGCCTCCGGCTTATTCTTTACAGATTCATAAATGTCCCTCTTTCATTTCCATACTTCAGTTCTTCCACTGTCTCTGAGACTGCTGTCCACTGACATCCTCCATCCAGTTGGACCCCTTTTTCCTTCCTTGAAAACTACACTATTAGTACTTTTATGGGCAGTTTTAACTTCACAGCACATTTTATTATTGTTCTTTCTGCTCTCTCATCTCCAAAAACGCCTGTCTACTGCTGTCCACATGATCACTATCTCAATCATTGATTTGAAGCCAAAGGGCTGCCATATTATCAATAATTATGCAATATTTTCTGTTTTGCTTTCTGATAAGTTCATTCGATTTTGCTTTAGAACTTAACTTCAAATTATCTTGTTATTCACATGAATCAATCCAATGTGTAACTCTATGTGTTTTTGCTGCTGTCATGCCCAAATTTCCACATTCAGAATCAGAATCAGATTATTAATCCCAGAGGGAAATTACTTTTGTTACACACTCCAGATATACACACACACACACATATATATATATACATATATATATATATATATATACACATATAAATATATAGATATAGAGAGAGAGAGAGAGATAGACAGACAGAGAGAGAGAGAGATAGAGAGAGAGAGAGAGAGAGATAGAGAGAGAGAGAGAGAGAGAGAGAGAGAGACAGAGAGATAGACAGAGACAGATAGAGAGAGAGAGAACAGAGAGAGAGATACAGAGACAGAGAGATAGAGAGAGACACAGAGAGAGACATACAGAGAGAGAGAGAGACACAGAGAGAGACAGAGAGAGAGAGATAGATAGAGACATATAGATATACAGATAGAGAGATAGAGACAGACAGATATATATAGACATATAGAGATACATATATATAGACATATAGACATACATAGACATAGATATACAGACACTAGACATAGATATATATATATATAGATAGATATATATATATATATATATATACATATATATATATATATATATATATACATATATATATATATATATATATATATATATATATATATATATATATATATATATATATATATATATATATATATATCCATCCATTTTCCGAACCGCTTTATCCCTCATGAGGTCGCGGGGGGTGCTGGTGCCTATCTCCAGCGTTCACTGGGCGAGAGGCGGGGTACACCCTGGACAGGTCGCCAGTCTGTCGCAGGGCAACACAGAGACAAACAGGACAAACAACCATTCACGCACACACTCACACCTAAGGACAATTTGGAGAAGCCAATTAACCTAACAGTCATGTTTTTGGTCTGTGGGAGGAAGCCGGAGTACCCGGAGAGAACCCACGCATGCACAGGGAGAACATGCAAACTCCATGCAGAAAGACCCAGGGATGTACTCGAACCCAGGACCTTCTTGCTGCAAGGCACTGTGCAGCCCCTATATATATATATATATATATATATATATATATATATATATATATATATATATATATATATACAGCGTGCGATTTGCAAAAAAAAAAAAAAAAACAGAGGGGGGGATCATTTCAAGTGTTTTATAAACGAACATAAATGAACATAATATAGTGGGTCTAGAATTAATGTTTTACTAAAACAGACACCCCCATTTTTGAAAAGATTATTTTATTTTATGATGATTAGAACAACTTTCTAACATTAACTGACACATGTCGATGACCACCTAGTCAGTAGAGGGCGTTACTGTGAGTGAATGAACAAACGAGGAAACTTCTGTAGTCTCTGCCCGCGCATGCGCAATCAATAATAAACCGCTGCCAGCAGAGCCAGGCACAACGTATTAACGTGTCCGTTCCTCATCATTCACAGATCCACAGCGCATCCTGCCTGTGTATCGTTTGTGCCGGCCCAGATTTCCCCTAGGTCTGAGGCCGGTAACAATTGGGGGCTCGTCCGGGATCACCAGCGCCACCTATTTGGGAGAGTGGGAACTGCTACAGAGAAGACCTGTGTCCAAAGCTTCAGGAAGGCTGCAGTGCTGTGCGTCATCCAGAGAGTAGAGGCTACAGAGGTTAAAGATGGCTACCACAACCCCTCGAAGGATGCTGGTTTTCAAAATCCGAAAGAGACTGCTTGCATTGAGTAGCAGTCAACTACAGGTCATCGCCAGTGCAATTGATGACGGATCGGGGCCGGACGCTGAGGGCCTTATGGCACTGAGTGAACCAGAACTGTTTGATTTGATTGACGATTTCTTAAGAAGCGAGAAGCTAAGCGGCATGGAAGATGAAGGCATGTCTCAGATTCTTCACCTTGACGACATGCTTGATCACCTGTTACAAGACACGAATGAAGAAGATACAGTTGGGGGAGCGAAAGAAGTCAGTGAGGCTGCACCCCCCCAGCAGGAGGATACAGACACTCGTCGACGGATCAGTTCGACTACTGCATCCATGGGCTACCACCTGCTGTCATCATCTGAAGAAAGAGACTTTCCCAGCCCTCAACCGACCACAGCCAGAGAAAATAATGGACCTTCCAGGAACCTTTCCACCACATCGCCAGCTAAGTCCACCACCAACAGCGCATTTGTCGCCCTTCCTGACCGTGCCAGCCTGCCTTCCAGTGTTGGTGAGCAGGTTGTAAAACTCACTGATGTAGCTGCTCTGTTTCCACGTAGAGAGTTTAAGATTCATGGTGGTCAGATTTCTGACACCGGGTCTGAAGTGTCCTACAGCAGCCTCTGTAAACAGATGGATCAAGGTTTACTGGAAGGGTTTAGTGAGACAGAAGTTATTCGCACTGTGTTTAAGATAACTAAACCTGGTACGTTCAGGGAGATGTTGACTAGCAAAGATGATCTTACTATGAGTGAGTTAAAAAGGTTTCTCCGCTCTCATATTAGAGACAAAAACGGGACCGAACTTTTTCAAGAGCTTAGTACCGCTAGACAGCAAGACAAAGAGGGCCCACAGCAATTCTTTTATCGTATTGTTACTGTTTCACCGTGCCGTGTCTACGGTGAAGCACCCTCGGTGGACCCAGTTCGTTTTACCCAGTCAGGCGACCCCCACTTACTTTACTACCTTGAATGTAGGACGCATAAAACAGACAAGTATGCTTTTAGTTATATTTTATCTACGTAAAGACAGAGAAATAGTTACAGTCACACCAGCGCTGATGGGCCCCTGATCGACAGGAGGCCTCGAGTGCTCATCACACAAACATTATAAAGGGATCTCGGGACACACCCATACAAGGGCGGTACACATCCAAACTGTGACATCAGCAGGGAAGCTGTGTCACCTCCGGGGTGGTATCTGATAGATATGTGCCAATCTTTTGGGTCAGTGCCATCTAAGTGTGCCATGCAGTTCTGGGATAAACAGCTCGTTCCACTTGACCTTGTTGATATCCTAACAGACCCCCTGATGATGTGTCATTATGGCACATCACCAAAGATGATCAACCAGTGGAACGACAGCTCTCAGTCTGTCCCTCTCCCAGAACAGTCGGTCATTCCGTCCAGTCCAAGCAATCCACGCACGTCAGCTTCCGGCTTCCAGAGTCCATCCATCCGTGTTCTCCATGGCAGTCGATAGTGCGGCTCAGTCTCTGGGGTCACACAATCTCTGCTGGTGTGCCCGAAAGGCACTTTGTAAAAAACAGTCCAGTTGTCCGTTAGCCCCCCCTGTTGGTGTGCCCCAAAGGCACATCACAACGAAAACTGTTCAAAGGAATGGGCCGGACAAACCACAATGGAAACATCTTACCATCAATCAGCATGAATACTTCATAATTCAGCATTTTTTACTCAACACCACAGTCCAAGCATTTTAACTACAATTTAGGGTTCAACTATTTGAGCTAGGCCTGGTTTAGGTTCCTATGCGCACATTATTTTAACTTTACTTTAGACCAGATAAGCTAAAGATGTACCTTAATCAAGGCCAAATTCGTCTACTCTACCCCCACCCCAAGAAACCTCCTACTCGGTCCTCCACTCTCCATTCCTATGGACAACCATCCATCACCTTCATACCTCACAAATCCAAGAGTACCAGTAGGGGGCATCAGAGGGCAGGCTGGGCCTCCAGCAGAAAAAACCCATCTCTCTAAGAAATGGTAAAAAACCCGATAGAGCCCAGTCTATGGGGAATCCCACTCTGGGCCACTCTGAGCGAGAAGAAACCCCGTATTGAATCTACAAATTAGCCTTACCAAGTAATTTATGGATCTGTGATAGCCATCAGATCCTGGTTCTCTATATAACAAAGCAAAAAGATTGCAAGAACTGTAGGTCTTGGTGTGTGTGTCTGTAACAGAGAGTTTTCATTCTTAATCATAAAACCATAGCGATCAACATAATGCAACATCACAGTATAAACATCATAACACATAAAATCAAACATGGAAGTCAGTCGAAAACAGAAAGGAGAAAGAAAAGAGAAAAAATCAGTTTTGTGATATAAAAAGAGTCTGTACGTCAATAACGCAAGTAAAAAAATGTCAGGCCAGTCTGAGCACGTGGCAGACATGAATCTATTCGCGCATAAGTGGTCAGCTCAGTGTTCTCAGGCAACTGCTCCTTCATGGCAAACAGAAAGAAGAAAACATTTAAAAAAATCATAGGTCTCTGGCATGTACTCCCAAACTTCTTAAGTCCTCTTCTTATTCCTCAGCATGGACAAAAAAGATTTAGTTGGATGGTAATGAGTGTCCTGTCCTTTTTCAGGCAATAAGCATTTTATCCCCAGGAAAATGCTCTGTTGAGATGGTTGGCAGACACCAGGCCTTGTTTACTGTTGGATAACAGAAACAAGGTGTAATTAGTGTTCTTATCAAGACTCCCAATCCTTCTGTCATTTATCTTCTTCAAACACTTTCACATCCAGATATTTCCGTTCACAATTATTGTGCTCTTAGCTTAACCTCCTTTACTGTAATCATTAGATCTTGCATTACTCTTATATAAAAGGAGAAATCTGAAAGTTCAACATTATCTGCAGCAGCATTTCTCTATAATTCTTTCCCATGTGTGTCTCACCTTACAATGTCCAACAGTTGGAAAGATCTCTGCAATAGAGATTTATCATCATATGTTTCATGGCTACTGTGACACAGTTCATCTCAATTTATCTAGCACACAAGGAATTGTATTAAAACCTTTCAGAAACTTCTTACTGAACCAGCTCTAAAATACTTCACATTTTTCTAAAAAGTCCAACAGAAAAACCCTTAAGTTTGTAAAAGAAAGCTCTACTATATATATTTGCAGAATAATGTTGTGATATTAATCAGAAGCAGCCCTATGTACTTCTTATCTTATTTTGAAAAGCTCAGCTAAGAGAAAGGAAGTGTGTGCATGCCCCTCGCCCACACGGAGTTCTGATTGGTTGCTATTCCGGAAGTGGGTGTAGCCCAGGGTGGAGACAGGAAGTAGCTCTGTGAATCAGTTTCAGCTTGACGTGCATCAACCCAAAAGACTTCTAGTTGAATGCGCCCTTCACCTGACGCGAAGAGCAATTCTAACCCCATTAATTCTTGATTTTTTAATCACTTCTGCTTGTTTTAACAGACAGCTTTTGTAAACAACCCTGGTTTTATCGTATGTCCCCCTGTTTGAATCTTGTTTGAAACAAACCTTTAAACTGTAGTATGCTGTGAGTAACTCATTGTTGCTTATTAAACACATCGCCCCCTGACCATGTAAGAAGCTCCATACTGCTCTAGGTCTTTAAACCTTTTTCAGTCATTCAACATTAGTTTAACTGATAATACATCCAAGCATAATTATATCCCCAAGTAAATCAACCCTTTAACAAGTATCTAGTTTTTGTTCTCATGTGTTTAGTTCATCCTTGAAAAACTTTAAGCAGACACTACTCTAAGTGATTTTCTTTCCTTGTCATTTATCCATTATTACTACTGTTGCTTTTTCTACAGTTTGTCCAAATTTAGGATCTGTGTTTTGTTAACTTATATCACCCAGTGATCTATAAATCCTTTTATAGATCCCTGTTTGCACCTTGTCTTGTCCCAGCAGATTAAAACTCCCCATTCTAGAATTTGCTTTTTTGTTTCATCAATCACTGTCTGTTGTGATTATTCAAGAAATTGTGCAGTTCCTTTAAACCCTCTTAAATATTGACCACCCATTGGTAAATGATCAGCTTTAAGTTTTGCCCTTCTTCTAATTCTTTGTTTAGCCTTAGTATCTGCACCTTAAATTGACGAATAGTGGAATTCTTTGTATAAACACTTCTCTGTGTCCGTATTTGTTTTGGCCTCGATAATTTTGTTCTTTGCATTTTAAGTGTGAACCTGGTCAGGATAGAGAAAGTCATCTCCGATGCTCCTTTTGGCAACCCCAGCAAACCCAAAAACAAAAATGTTCACTGTCAGTGTTAGGTTACAGGTAATCCCTGTGGGAACACGACGTCGTCTCCTTTGTTCAACCTGGTTGCAAGCGCCTGGGTCATCGAAACACTCCACCACCTGCGACAAATCTCTGACATTTTCAAACCACAGCAGCAATTCCTGGGTGTCCACACCCCCTGTCTGAAATGTCTCTAGTCGTAAGCCCAGGCTTTCAGTTTATCTCCTCTTTAGTGTCCCCCTTTCGGGCCCATTAACCCCAAGTTGCATATTGTTGAATCCCCATTTTCAAATGTTCTTTTTGTTGAGGGTCCAAGAGTGTGTTCTAGGTACGTTTCCTGAACGCCAACCTCTCCATGTCATGTTCGTGAAACCTTGTAGTTGAATTCCATCACCTGTGAAGCAAAGCAGTCATGCACAGTCCTGTTCAAGATGGTTTTTAGCACAGCAGGAGTGTCACTGTCTGATGCCATTGCAGCTCTGATGTTCCTCAGAGCCAACCTTCATGTATTGATATCATGTTGAAGCTGTTATCCTCCTATCATCATCTTGTGTCCAGGAGTCACTTCTGCTGTCCTGACCAGATACCAAACGTCCAACTAATCTAATTGATCTAATTGACCTCATTACTTTTCTGCATGTACAAGAGGACGATCGTTAGATTATCCTGGTCTAAAAGACCACTAGGTTAATAGATGGCTAAACTATGTTTATGTGTTTTTTTCTTCTGGATGTTTTAACATTTAGTTAAAGAACAACTATTGTGCTATTTTGTGTTCAAACAGATAGTTGTTAAGTCTCCTCAAACCTTTTAGGTAACTGCGTACAATTCCACACTATTTACACTGGTGCTTTAATCCCTAATTTACCCATGTTATTTAGTAGAATAAGGCCTTATTCTAATATTGCAGTTTTATCCATTTAAGTCCTTAACCTTTGTGTTGCTTTACATCCTAATAATTAATTTCTTAGTTGCGCCTCTGCTTACTTTAGGATACCCAGTAAATGTTGTGCTCACAATTTCCCCTTCACTTGAACAAGGTTAAAAGGTTTAGAGTTCATTCTGCTCATATTGAAAAATTAGCTTGCTCACTCGTTCGTCCATTCGTTTATGCTATTAACTGTTGCTGTAATGCCTACTTAAACTTTTTCGCCCACTAGTTTTTTTTTTTTTTTTTCATGATCATAATTATCGCCCATTGATGTAATAGCATACATTGTTCTTATCCACTTTCCTTTTACGTTTAAACGGCCCCTCTATGTAATCCCCTTACTGTAATCCCCAATATAAGTTGTCAAACCTTTTAGGTTTAGTATAATTACTTAAGCTGCTCTATGCTCTCATCCCGTAACTTAATATTTTGGTGCAAAATGGATGTCTTTTAGCGGTTCCCCCCTATTTCTTCTCATGCATGATGTATTTTATGAAGCTTATTGTATCTTAAAGGTGCCTCTTTGAATCTTATTCAAAACCCCCTGTGGGGTTAATAAAATTCCAAAACATATTTATATGTATTTTAAATGATTTAAATAAAAACTTTGTTAGAAAAGTAAAAGAAAATCCTTCTTATCAGCGGCCCAAAATCTCTACCAGCTTTGTTTCCAGACCAGTACCACTTGTCCGAATGCGTTTGACCCTCTTATCGCTCGCTAATAACAGCTCTGACTTAAAACAATTAACATCCTAGGGGTTTAATAATAATCTTGATTGCTTTTAATCTGAAAGTTTTCTTCTAAGCGCATCCGCCAATGTGTATGTTTCTAATGTGTGTTTTGTGTTTTAATTACGTGCAGGAAAATCTGATGTGAAATGCAGAAGGGGTGTCTGCCAACTCATCTTTGTTTCGTGTTGTGGTCCATTGAAGGTTATCCGATGCCTCTGTCTTTGCCCCTGCAATTAGTTGTCCCTTTTCAGTCCTCATGTCTCAGTTCAGCACCACAACATCGTTCCAGGACAAGCGTTGTCCATAAATCTTCTTTCTCCAATCGTTGTGTCTGAAACCACAAGGAATTCTGCCAGCATTTTGCCAATATGGATTTTGTCCAAAATCAAATTGTCCAATACAAGAATTGTCTATCTTCATCCGTAGTGTAGTGTAAATAAGTTGAAAAGAAAAAAATTAAAACAAAAATTACAAGAAAACTGTCTCAAAACAAAATCAACCACATCGTTCCCTCTGAAACAAACTATTCTAAAAGTTCTTCACCTTTACCCCAGATCTTGATCCCTTAAAAATGTATCCAAGCAAAATATTTTACAGACAGATCAACCTCTTTGTATAAGTTCAATAATAAAAAACATTTCTCTTAACCTTGTAGCATCACATTCCCCATTAAACCTCTATGCAGCGTCTGTAAAAATCACTGATTTTTTATCCAAAATTTGATTAAAAACTGGATTAGGCAGGAGTCAAGTACATCACCTTTTTTCTCCGTCCCCTGGACCAATGTGGCACCGCTTGGTACTAATTTGTCTCTGAGAATGCCTAAGAAAAGAGACTAAAATCTCTCTGTTAGCACATTCCAATTATATGTATTTGACCAGGTTTCTTTGCAAGAAAAAGGCAGAAAACAGTGTAGAAATGTTAATGTGAGTCAGTGGAGAGGGCAGCAGTGGGAAGGGGTACATGAAAAATTTCCAAAGCCACCTTTCTCCTCCAGAAAGTCTCCATATTACCTGGTGTCTACGTTTGTTAAAGCTTAGCATAATTTAGTCACCTTTGTCAATCCCTGCATGTCCATTTTAGATCACGACTTCTTACCATACGGCCTGAAAGAGCTCACTTTCCAGAGTCTTCTGATGGAACAAAGGTGGCTTTACAGTTTCATCTCACATCATCTGAAAGAAGTAACTCAGAGAAAAACAATTCTGTTAGTGTATTAGGTGACAAAAGAAAATCTGGTCCTTTTAGTGTCTTGGTTCTTAATGTGATGTGTCTAAGTTCTTGGTTGGTCCAGGGGAGGTAGGAATCTCTCGTTCCTTTACTTTCATCATTTTGTATTAAAACTTCTCATCTTCTTAAATTATCTGCCGAACAACCTTAAATGTTGTCACTTTTTTGCCACTGGTGATGCAAAAATTAAAGCAAATGAATCATTTAACAAAGAAATAATCAAAATGCACAAAACAATAAAAACCCGAAAGTAAAAAGTCTCCCAAGGAGTGCATTATGTGTGTTCCAATATCTTATAGCATTCTTTTGATTTCTTTCTAGCTCTTTTGATCATGCAAACTTAGTTATTAATGATTTTCAATCTTAAATGGTCAAGGGTGAAACTTTAAAGCAACCATTTTCTCTTTCAGGCTTTTGAGCTTCTGGTGTTTTTCTATACATGATAAGAGTTTTCCCCGTAATTCAGCACATTGAGAAGGCTACCCAAAAACAAAGAGATTACAAGTAGAATCTAACCCTTCACAAGCTGGCTTTATTTTATTTTTTCCCTCTGACATACTTTGCGTGCTCCCAGCCTTGCCATAAACATTCAGATGTTTACATCATGGTCAGATTTGTTTATCATATCTTTTGTCCTGTTTCAGGTTAAACTGACCCTCTGAGGCTTGCCTCAGCTCAGCATAACTAATAACATCAGATGATTTTGTAACTGATGACGCATGTAACGTGGCCTTCTGATATTTTGACGCTTTTCAAAATTTCTCATTAGCTGCATTCAAATCCCAAGTAAAAAGAAATAAAATAAATTAATAGAGAAGCCTTAGAAAAGCAACCATATTTAGTCCCATACAGTTTGTTTAAAGCACAGTTTGTCTCATCTATTTAAATCAAAAATCATGTATATCTTAATGCTCTTAAATTCTTCTCTTTAGGCAGCTGTAAAATCCGTAGTTAAAAATCTCCCCTTAAACATATCCCATCCGGTTCCATTTCTCCCAAACATTCTCCCATATGCTGCCCATATGCTGTTTGCCATTTTATTAATGTTCTAAAATTACAATATAAAAGCTTTTACTCTGTTATTATTTCAGCTGTCATGAATTCATTGACAAACACAAGCCAAACGCAATCTAATAGCATAACTGAATACACCCCAACGCCTCTGTTTGCTGTAATGCATAATTAAGCTCCAAACTAAAAAAACTTTATCCCCAGTCCCAAGTATTTCCTACAGCCCTGCGATATTTTCTGTTTAAGACACGTTAGCATATCTCAGTATAATAATTTAATTTGGCCAGATATTCAATGTGGGAAGAAAACAAACTGTGTTATTGAAACCTCTCTATACCTTTCTTCAGCTTTTAGTTAACATAGTTCATGATTAAAAACATCATTTGAATTACGGAGCTGCAGTTCTCCCAAAACAAATGAACAATTTGAAACCATGAACATTACTTCACACAGACGAACGTTTAGTTACATACGATACACATTCAGACAGACAAACACGTGCAGGCCTGCTTTTTCTGACTGTCTTAAATAGTTCTATGTTTTTCATAGTTTTTAAACGTCTATAGCAACGCCGAAAGATGTATTTTCAACGTGTTAAGTTCCCGCTTAGTTTAAAAGTGGAGAGCTTGCGCTGGCTACGACCCCCGAATGTTTCGTCCAAACACGGTTTTACTCTTCAGCCCCGCAAGGATGCAACTCCGTGTCTCGCAGACACCTGGACGCTTACCCCTTTTTGAAAGTTATACGTCACATTTAATAGTTACGAACAATTTTATCCACAACGGAAGTCCTAGTCGGTCCCCACGTAAACGCTTCCCCGGTGCAACGCCTTTTAGTTCCGTTTCCGTTTCCTTTTTTTTTTTTTTTTTTTTATTAAACTTTCGCTTTTCTTTTTCTTATTAATCCAACTGCCCCGACCAACTGGTTGCACTTTGAACACCCCCTGCACCAAAACCCCCCAAAACAAAACAAAACACAAATACATCGATCTGTAACCTCACTTACACACAAAGACCCATTTGCACACACACACACACACACACACACTCAATATCCGCGGATCCAAGCAGTCTCTCCCCCACTCACTCTGACTCAATGATCTCATTTCAACAAACACAATACGTTGGACAAGACATGACGAAGACAACAATATCAGATAGACAGCTTGCGCGTAGTTTTCTGCGAGACGTCTCTGTTTTTCTTTTTTTTATGCATTTTATCTTTACTCTTTCTCCGGTCTTGCTGGTTGTGTATGTGTGTGTGCGTCCAGCTCACGTGTTTATTCCGGTCTTACTGTTTCTACAACAGGTCACAGATTCTTATGAGAAGCCAAGCTTCAGTTAACTCTGTATGTACCTTTTTACTTATCTTCTTGGCCTGTAATTGGACTGCCCCCTTTTTAAAGTTCTTTAAGAGAACTTATGGAACCATCGAAACCAAAAAGTCCAAGTGTTACGCGCTCTGTAGGTACCTTTTTACTTACCTTCTTGGGCTGTAATTGGACTGCCCCCTTTTTAAAGTTCTTTAAGAAAACTTATGGAACCATCGAAACCAAAAAGTCCAAGTGTTACGCGCTCTTTGATCTTTTAAAAGCCACGCGTAACGGCGTGCCTGTCAGAATGGCTGCTTTTATGCTAAACACAGAGGAACACGCATTTTCCACCGTGCCTAACAAGGGGACCTTTTAAACCCTAATTCTCCACATTCACAGTATTGTCAGACACCTGGCCAGAGTCTCCCGGACTTTCACCGCTGTGAGCGCACGCAAATCCCAAGTTCTTATCAACACGTTTGCAAACAATTATCCTCAACTTTTCTCTGCCTTTAGGAATACAAAAAGTCGGCCCTTCCAGGAAGAAAAAGACACTAGGAGATAAATGGAATCTCCTTACCTTTTTGTGCGGCCGCAGGCTGTGTGTTTTTCTTCCGGAATGACGTCCTGGCCGGAAAACGGAAGGTGGTACGCCGCCTTTTGGGTCCGGGAGGAAACACCAATTTGTTACTGTTTCACTGTGCCGTGTCTACGGTGAAGCACCCTCGGTGGACCCAGTTCGTTTTACCCAGTCAGGCGACCCCCACTTACTTTACTACCTTGAATGTAGGACGCATAAAACAGACAAGTATGCTTTTAGTTATATTTTATCTACGTAAAGACAGAGAAATAGTTACAGTCACACCAGCGCTGATGGGCCCCTGATCGGCAGGAGGCCTCGAGTGCTCATCACACAAACATTATAAAGGGATCTCGGGACACACCCATACAAGGGCGGTACACATCCAAACTGTGACATCAGCAGGGAAGCTGTGTCACCTCCGGGGTGGTATCTGATAGATATGTGCCAATCTTTTGGGTCAGTGCCATCTAAGTGTGCCATGCAGTTCTGGGATAAACAGCTCGTTCCACTTGACCTTGTTGATATCCTAACAGTATCATGGGTCTAAAACAGAGGATTATTTTTGAGTCACAACAGCCAGGTGCAGATTTTTGTTATGATAAAAAACTTGTCCAAGGCACATTTCTTCACACTCTTTACCAAGGGTTAAATGAGAAAAATAGCCATGTAAGATGTGACCTGAAACCTTTCCTCACAAACTTACAGGTTACTGATGACCTTCTCTTAGAACAGATCACTAAGTCCACTAGTGAGGAGACGGATAGGTTGAAACGCCTTGGTACAATGACTAAAACCCGACCAGTGTCTGTAAATGCGGCTCAAACTGACCAGACTAAACCAACCGCTGTTGATACTGAATTACAGGCTAACCGCACTGCTATTCTAGAACTGACTGCACAGGTGAACTCGATCGCTCAACAAGTTGCCCGCGTTGTCAAACCTTTAGAGCCGGTGACCAATGGGAGCTCTTGTACCCCCTTCACCCGGCCCTCAAATCGATTCCAGATATCAGCTGAGAACAGAGGCAGATGTCAGGAGTGTGTGCAAAAGAACATTAGGAGCTGCCCACACTGTTTTGTTTGTGGCCAAGAAGGTCATAGAGCAGTTGGATGTCTGCAGAGAAAGGTGTCGGTAAACGAGAGGAGGTCACAGGAATGAGGCTGCCTGTGACCGTTGCCAGTAACAAGCCTCCAGCACAGGTTAACTCAGTTGAAACCACAAACCCAGTAGACTCAACTACACTGCTGTCCCAGCCCACATCTAGAAATCGGGTAGCACAATTAATTGGCAAGCGATGTATGGTCTCATGTGCAATGAATGGAGTCCCACTCCAAATGCTGCTTGACTCAGGGGCTCAGGTGACCATGGTGGGGAGAGCATGGATAGAGGAAGCACTACCCACTGTTAATATACAGCCACTCTCATCCCTATTCCCAGACCAACCGCTTGAAGTATCTGCAGCTAATGGCACCACGGTTCCTTTCGATGGATGGGCTTATGTTGACTTACAGATACGCAGTAAGAGCCATGGACACATTGACATTCAAGTACCCATACTAATAAGTCAGAGTTGTGTTAATGGTCCCCTTTTAGGTAGCAATGTCATTGCAGAGATGATCAAGGAAAACAAAGAACAGGTAGATATTACTGCCATACTGAAGGAAGCCATGAGTCTCAGTGAACAAACAGTGGAAACTCTGATCTCCATCCTCCAGATATTGTCCCCTGATGAAACACCTTCCCCTTGCCCTGTGCGAGTCGGAAAGAAAGGACTAACAATCCCTGCTGGTCAAATCTGTGAGGTGAGGTGCAGAGTCAGAGCATGGCCACAGGGTGGAACAATGCTATTTGAGCCCAGCCTAGAGAACAACTGTCCTGAGGGTTTAGACCCCCTTCCTACTTTAGTCAATGTCCCCTCAGGCTCATCAAAAATTGCAAAAATCCCCCTTCAGAACTTCACCAAACATGACATCTATCTGCCACAGAGAACCATATTGGGCACAATTGAGGGAATTAGTGAGGTAAAACCAATTACCCATTCTCCCAGCAACCCGAAGCAGACAACCAGTTTCACTGCTCAAACCTGCTCTGCTCTGATTAGAGAAAAATGGCATCCACCTATTGACTTGTCACACCTCGAAGAGGATGAACAAAACATTGCCAGAGAGATGTTATATGAGGAATCAGATGTCTTTGCCAAGGATGATGCTGACATCGGTTGCATCCCAAATTTGAAACTCAAAATCCAGCTTAATGATGAGACACCTGTCCAAAAGCGCTATAATGCGATCCCAAAACCCCTGTATGGAGAAGTAAAAGAATATGTGCAGAAATTACTTGACCATGGCTGGATAAGAAAGTCCACCTCACCGTACTCATCCCCCGTGGTCTGCATACGAAAAAAAGATAAGAGCCTACGTCTGTGTGTCGACTATAGGGTGTTAAATCTAAAAACTGTCCCAGACCGTCATCCGCTCCCGCGCATTCAAGACCTGCTGGACAACCTGGGGGGCTACTCCTGGTTCTCCATACTCGACCAGGGCAGTGCTTATCACCAGGGTTTTGTCGATGAGAGTCCCAGGCATCTGACCGCCTTCAGTACCCCTTGGGGATTATATGAGTGGCTTCGCCTCCCCTTTGGCCTTACCAACGCCTTGGCGGCTTTTCAAAGATGTATGGAGGGTGTACTTGATGGTATGAGGGACGAATGCTGCTCCCCTTATCTGGATGATGTACTTTGTTTTTCCAAATCATTCAATGACCACGTGGAGGACTTGAGGCGGGTGCTCCGTCGGCTACGGGAACATGGCATTAAGCTACGCCCAAAGAAATGCGAGCTGCTCAGACGACAAGTGCGATACATTGGGCGCCTAGTGACAAGTGAAGGCATCCAGATAGATCCTAAAGACCTGGAAGCAGTGTTACAACTTAAAGAGAGAGAACCAAAGAATGTGGGGGAAGTCAGGGGTCTGTTAGGCTTCCTTAGCTATTATAGATCGTTCATACAAGACTTCTCAAGAATTGCACGACCTCTGTTTCAACTCATAGAGGGTACCAGGCAGCCAAGCAAAAAACCTGTTAAAGGTAAAAGTACCCCAGCTAAACAAACGGTGTTGAAGCCTGGGCCGCTCCTCTCCAATACACCTGTCCAGTGGACTTATGAACACACTGCTGTTGTTACTCGCCTTGTGGACATGCTAACCAATCCACCTGTTTTGGCCTACCCCGACTATAATTTGCCCTTTGTACTGAACACTGACGCATCCAATGAAGGGCTGGGGGCTGTGCTCTACCAGCAGCAGGGAGGCAAACTTCGTGTGATTGCTTACGGATCCAGAACACTTACACCAGCTGAAAAAAATTACCACCTCCATTCTGGTAAACTTGAGTTTTTGGCCTTGAAGTGGGCAATCTGTGACAGGTTTCGGGATTATCTTTATTATGCACCTACATTCACCGTGTATACAGATAATAACCCCCTTACTTATGTCATAAGTACAGCCAAGCTCAATGCGGTTGGACATCGCTGGGTGGGTGAGTTGGCAGACTTTCACTTCACCATAAAATACAGGCCAGGCAAGGCGAACGCTGACGCCGACACCTTGTCACGTTATCCAGTACAGCTGAAGGGTCATGTATCAGAGTACACTGAAACCCTGCCCCCTGAAGTTGTTTCCACTATATGGCAGGGGAGCAAGGCTGTTGCTGAGAAGGATGTGCCATGGATGGCAGCACTTCATCTCAATTCTGGTGATGAAGACGACCCCTCTGTGACAGTCCCCATCATCACCCCAGAAGACATCCGAGTTGCTCAAATGGAGGATGAATCGATCAATGAGGTGATGACACTGAAGAGGAGTGGATGGAACCCCAATGGTAAAGATAAAAGACGGATGGGACAAGAGACAAGGAGACTTGTACATGAATGGACCAAACTCAAACTTGACAAAGGAATTCTGTACAGACAGACAGAAAAATGGAAACAGCTCGTTCTCCCAAGTAAGCTAAAGGCAACCGTGCTCAAACACCTGCATGATGACATGGGACATGTCGGAGCTGACAAAGTCATCCACCTAGCAAGACAAAGGTTCTATTGGCCATTCATGCAGCGGGAAATAGAAGACCATGTCATTCGCCGGTGCTCCTGCATTAAGCAAAAAAAACCCACTGTCCCAGAAAAAGCGCCTATGGGGTCAACTACAACTAGTGCTCCATTTGAGCTCGTTTCTATTGATTACCTTCATCTGGAGCCAAGTAAGGGAGGATTTGAGTATGTATTAGTCTTGGTCGATCATTTTACACGCTTCGCGCAAGCGTACCCAACTAAGAACAAGTCAGGCAAGACAGCAGCTGAGAAAATCTTCAGTGATTTTATTCCCCGTTTCTCTTACCCTCAGATTTTGCACCATGACCAGGGACGGGAGTTTGAGAATAATCTATTCCAGCGGCTCCAACAGCTGTCTGGCATTGCTCACTCTCGTACTACCCCATACCACCCGCAGGGGAATCCGGTCGAACGGCTGAATAGAACGCTGTTACAGATGCTGCGCACTCTCCAAGAGGAAAGGAAAACTGAGTGGAAAGATTATTTGCCCCATATAGTCCATGCGTACAATTGTACAAAACATGAAGCCACCGGCTATTCACCATTCTTTCTCCTCTATGGAAGAGCCCCACGCCTGCCCATCGACTTAGTCTTTGACCTGGGGACAGAGGAAGAAGTGCCAAGTCGCGAGGAATATGCACAGAAATGGGCTACTTGAATGCAAGAGGCTTACAGGATAGCCTCAGAGAATAGTCGTAACAGTTCAGCTAACGGAAAAAAATACTACGACCGTGGTGTTAAAGGAATTGCACTTCAGCCAGGAGACCGCGTGCTTATCAGGAACCTCTCAGAGAGAGGTGGCCCTGGCAAACTCCGTGCTTACTGGGAGAAGACAGTGCACAGAGTTATTGAAAGGATGGGGGAGAGCCCTGTGTACAAAGTTCAAGCTGAAAAGGGTGACCAAACTACCCGTGTACTCCATCGTAACCTTCTCTTATCTGTTAATGACTTGCCATTCGAACAAGATGAGCAATCTTGTCATGCACCACGGCAACAAATACAGCAGAGACCCAAACAGACGAGCAGCAGAGAAGTAAATGTGCAAGATTCTGATGGTTCTGTTGACGAGGAGGGATATGTGTACAATCCCTGACGGCTGCCTGTGTACACAAGGAGAACAATCAGACATCAGAAGCCTCCATCTGATACATTCAGCAATCTCAGAGTAGGGGCACAAGAATTCCAACCTCCAAGACGTGCATCAGCTTCAGGTGCTGAGTACCAGCAAATGGAATATGCTCCCATTGTCGTACCGGCATCGGCACCAGCACAACTACAGGAATACACACCGTCTGCTGAGAATGTCCATGAACAAACTGGAACAGTTGATCGAGCAGATGATACAGGTCAAGGAATGCCAGAGGGGATGGTTGAGCCTGATAGAGAGTCACAAGGTGGAGAGCTCTTAAGGAGGTCCACCCGCAGGGTTCAACCCAGAGAGAGATTCACTTATGACCAATTTGGGCAACCATCATACCAGCCCTGGGGACACGGAGTGAATGCTATGTTCTCGTTTGTTCCTTACCCCATGACTCCGTACCCCATCTTACTCGGAACAGACTACTACCCTACTCCGACTGTGTGGACTCATTAGACAGATGGCTTCTCCTAGACTGTTACCTGTCTAGGTTATTTCTTGTTGGTGTAGTTCTAGATGTCCGGAGACATCTCTTGAAGTGGGGGAGAGTATAGTGGGTCTAGAATTAATGTTTTACTAAAACAGACACCCCCATTTTTGAAAAGATTATTTTATTTTATGATGATTAGAACAACTTTCTAACATTAACTGACACATGTCGATGACCACCTAGTCAGTAGAGGGCGTTACTGTGAGTGAATAAACAACCGAGGAAACTTCTGTAGTCTCTGCCCGCGCATGCGCAATCAATAATAAACCGCTGCCAGCAGAGCCAGGCACAACGTATTAACGTGTCCGTTCCTCATCATTCACAGATCCACAGCGCATCCTGCCTGTGTATCGCTTGTGCCGGCCCAGATTTCCCCTAGGTCTGAGGCCGGTAACAACAACAAGGTTATATGGCCCGCATGCTTGCCGCCAGACAGCTTTCCATCTTAGAAAGCGGTCTGGCTGGAGACAGCCTCCAACCTGTCCTGGGACGGAGGGTGGAGAAATCGGCTGCTGCTGCTTCTTGTCTTGTGACGCTGCCTGCAAATCTTTATCACCAAAGTTTGTCCTGTAACATTACCATGACTGTTTGTCCCGTCATCTACTCTTGAACTTTTCTGTTGATTTTTCGGGCCGAAATATGACAAAATACTTTGTTGACGTTCATGCTGCCACACGTTCTCATGGATTACTTAGTTAGCTAGCAGCTGCTCTTTCAGGTAGCTAGCTAGATCCAGTAGGTTAGACTATTGTTTTTAAACTTGTGCCATCTACTGTCTGGACTCGGGAGTGGGTATTAGTTTACTTTAACCGCTTCGAGCAGAAAACGTAATAATACTCTTTAAAAACAGACAACAAAAATTTGAATTAACAAATGTGAAGGACACAAGAAATATTTATATTAGGGCTGTCAAACGATTACAAATTTTAATCGTGATTAATCTCATAATGTCGATAGTTAACTCGAGATTAATCGCAAATTAATCGCATTTTTTATCCTTTTATTTCTGAAAGTGTAATAGCCTGTTTGGGCATTTTAATGTGCAATTTTTCAATAAATGACACTAATAAAATACATGCTTGTACAAAAAATATTTTTGTGATTTTTCAAGCACTTTTCAGAATTGGAATGAAATCATCCCAGTGCCAAATGTTAAACTCTGGACTATAATGGCTAAGTGACTAATCATGACGCCCTGATGTTTACACAATGTGTAAAAATGTGTAAATAAATACCTGTTTTCATGCCGATATATTTTCTTGCCTCTTAAACAAAGATAGACATGGTATTACGCAAAAACATACAAATTAATAAAAATTGTACATTTCAATAAAATCATAAGTTCTGTTCATTTTTTTTCTCTCTCTCTCTCTCTCTCTCTCTCTCTCTCTCACACACACACACACACACACACACACACACACATCTAATTCTGAGCTTTCACACCAACAACAATATTTTTGCTTGCTGTTTATATCCATATTTATACAGTTTAAGCCTGGAAAAAGGTTTTAAATTTCCAGGTCATTCCAGTCTTACACTTTGCTTGCAACTGGGCCAGGAGCTTAGTACCCTGAAAGAGACTGTTTAGCAACTGTTTAGTAACTCCAGGTCCTTCGTTTGGCAACGTAATTCAGCCTTAGTTTGTCAAATACAGAGATAAATGAGTAAGCATTAAAGTACGGTTTATGGGTTGGGTTTCTGCAATTTTATCAACGTGTAAAAGCTCATCTTCAGAACCAATGTCTGCTCAAAATGGTGATCTGCACCAAGTAATCTACTTTCAGCAGTTATCACCGGTTATTGCACCGTAAACTGCAGAAAATACGTGCAGAGTTGCTCTGTCTGCCTTTACTACCGTCGGCGCCTATGGCGGAGGGATATTTCAGCTGGATACAAAGTGTCTAGTGCAGGCTGGTCTCTTAATAATCGCTGTTTCGTCACTTATTTTAGAGCCTAAATAAGCAATTTCACTTTCAGAAACCTGCCCAAAAAAAACGCAACCCGTGACTTATGAAATTTAGAAGCGATTTTAGAAAAAAGAAGCCCAAAGTCGCATTAATTAAACAGTCTTTGGCAACAGTGAGCGCGGGTCTGTTTTGCTGCAATTTTCTAGCACTCTTGAAACTACGTAAAGCGCCGAGGGTAAAAGAAACACAGTGCGGAGAGCACGGCGGGAACCAGACATTAGGGAACGCTGTGTGTTTTGATGCGCGATTGTCTGCGTTATGATCTAACAAAGTTAACACATTAATAACGCCTTAAAACTGACAGCCCTAATTTATATACATTTTTTTAAAATCCACAATATTACCTATTCAGACCAGAGGGGGGGAGGAATATGTATCCCCCCCCAGGTATAAAACATCAATGACCAGAGGGGGGGACGTCACAAACAGAGGGGGGGTAAATCCCCCCCAGCAAATCGCACCCAGTATATATATATATATATATATATATATATATATATATATATATATATATATATATATATATATATATATATATACAGTGTGCGATTTGCAACAAAAAAACCAGAGGGGGGGATCATTTCAAAAAGTTAGCTAGCAGGTGCTCTTTCAGGTAGCTAGCTAGGTCCAGTAGGTTAGACTATTGTTTTTAAACTTGCGCCATCTACTGTCGGGACTTGGGAGTGGGTATTAGTTTACTTTAACCGCTTTGAGCAGAAAAGGTAATAATACTCTTTAAAAACAAACAAAAAAATTAATTTACAAATGTGAAGGACACAAGACATGTATTAATATAAATCCATAATATTCAGTGGTTAAAGCAAAAATAATCAATTTGACTGAACATTTTTCTAGTCAGCCCATATATTCCTTAGTAACCTCATTTGCTTATTGTGCAAAGTCCTCTTTAACCAAATCTGGTAGTTCCATTGACAATTCCTGTATCTCTCCACCTTCCAGCTTCAGAGCCTTTGCACCATCAAGGACAGCCCTCTCCATAATCTTTTTCACTTTCCACATCCATAACATCACCTGGTTAACTTTCATATTTACAGCATCAAGCAAGTTCTTCCTTCACACTTTTGCCAAACTGGTCTACAGTCCACTCACCTTTCCACATTACAATTTAAAAACCCTTCCCTCCTTGTCCCCCGGAAAACCCTCCATAAACTGCAGCTAATTCAAAAGACAGCAGCTTGCATCATTACATCATCTTCTTCACACCTGTACATTAACTCCACTGTCACATTCAATATAAATCAATCCTATGATCATACAAGGCCAACAACAGCCATGGACAAAGAGGGACACAAAACCAACACGACACAGATCGCGCATTACAATAATCAGTCTCTGCTTTGCCCGTTATTGCTCACCAATTAATTATCACAACTCATGAATTTATAAAAAGGAATTAATTTTTTTTTTAAGTTTATAAAAACGGTTATATTTTAACCCAGTGACATGTCCAGGATGGACTCTGTGTCCCCACCCCTCGCTCATTGACTGCTGGAGATGGTCACCAGCTCCTCCACGACCCTGTGTTACGTCAAGCCGCTTTTTCCAATTAGATACGGCATGACGTAACACCTGTACGGAAAAGCAGGTATAGAAAATCCATGGATGGGAGGTTCCATTTTTAAAAAGTTTAATAAAATTTAATAAAGACGTAACTTGCTTTCAAAGAACATTAAAAAATGTTATTAAACTTCTGCTAAATTAAATATTGTTTAAGGTAATCTTGGCTGGTTTAGCTTGTCTGTCTGGCAGGTGTTTTGGGTTGGAGTAAAATGAGTCCATAGATTCACAGGAGTCTATTTAACATGTTTCTGGTGCGACTTGCTTCACATCACGCTCCACTCCGTGTAAAAATAACAAATAACTACAAAAACTCTGAGAATCGCCTTTCTCTGGTCTCACACAGTTAGAACCCGTTCTCCAGTCCATGTTGTAACTGCAGTTTATTTGTTTATTTTTGATGTAGTTTCCTTAATAATCTGTATGCATCAAAATCCTTGTCATTTTATTTAACGAGTGTCCTGGTTCAGCTCTTCATGAGGTGGAGGCTGCTGCATACTGACTGACAGCCGCTCTGACTGCAGCTCTGCCTTCTTTGCTGCAGAAAAGCGCGTCATGCTAAATTAGCCGAACTAGAGCGTTACTCTTTCAGTTTTAAATAAAACATAACAGTGAATCATGAGGAGATCCCTGGTTAGTCGCTGTGTTTATCAGTTAAATAACTGGAAGCGAGGGAATAAACACTGACAGGCGACATGGCCACAGGTGGAAATAATTAATTAATTAGCTGGAGGAGCAGCAACAGACACACTTACCGAGGGAAGTTGTTGTCAGCTGTTCTATTCACTGAACTTTCTGACCCGCTGGTTCACATAAATCCAAAGAAAATCTTTGACTATCCCTACTTTCATTCATAGCATCTGTGGTCAGTTTGAGATGTTCTTCCAAAAGTTAAAATGATTAAACACCGATAAAACTCAGATGGGAGACCTCCGCGTTGCAAAGACCCGCCCTACTCTCCTTTTGATTGGCTAATGTCCTGGCTCTGCCAGATTTCATTGGTTGAGCGGAGCTTCTGTTTAAAATCTTGAATAAAAAGTCTACACAGAACATTTTGCGCTCATTTTCCAAATGACGGAAATCTGTCGCAGCGACGGAGAACTTTAACCCCTGATGATATTACTCATTCAGATCAGAGGGGGGAGGAATGTATCCCCCCCAGGGATAAAACATGAATGACCAGAGGGGGGGACGTGACAACCAGAGGGGGGGGGAAATCCCCCCCATCCCCCCCAGCAAATCGCACCCTGTATATATATATATATATATATATATATATATATATATATACACTGAAGTCTGACTGACTTCCTTTTTGCGGTAAGGTGTATTGTGTCACTTCCTGTTGTTGCTGTGTGAATGACGGATTTTTGCTCCAGACTCTCTCGCTTTTTATCTTTAAACCTCTTTGCTGTAACATCTGTTTCCAAACATAAGCACTTTTAAAACATTTTCTGTGGCTGCTCATCACGTTTGGGAACTCCTCGTGTTTCACACGGTTTGTTATTTGGCGTGATAACAGGGCGCTAGCCTAGCGTTAGCCAAGCCTTAGCTTTATAATGGCTTCTCCGTCTCTGACTAAGTCTCCTATCTGCTGCTCTCTGTGTCAGATGTTCAGTTATTCCTCTGCCTCCTTTAGTGATAATGGTTCATGTAATAAATGTAGTGTTTTTGTAGCTTTGGAGGCGAGGGTGTCAGAATTGGAGACCCGGCTCCGTGCTGTTGAAAAACCAGCTGATAGCCGCTCCTTTGCTAGCGCGGAGCCGCATAGAGTAACTTCACGTAGCGAACCTAAAGCAGTAGCACCCGACCAGCCGGGTAACCAGGCTGGCTGGGTGACGGTTCATAGGAAGCATAGCTCTAGATTACAGGCCCCAGATCACCACCAACCCGTCTGCGTTTCTAATAAATTTTCCACTCTCAGCGACAGTCTCGCTGAGGAGTCGACCTTAATTATTGGCAGCTCCATAATAAGAAATGTGGCACTAAAGAAACCGGGGACCATAGTTAAATGCCTATCAGGTGCCAGAACGGGCGACATAGAATCCTATCTAAAACTACTGGCTAAGGATAAGCATAAATACTGCAAAATTGTTATTCACGCTGGCGGTAATGACACCCGGTCACGCCGATCAGAGGTCACCAAAGTTGGTGTTGCTTCGGTGTGTGTGAGTTTGCTAAAACTATGTCGGACTCTGTAATTTTCTCTGGTCCCCTGCCTGATCTGACCAGTGATGACATGTTTAGCCGCATGTCATCATTCAACCGCTGGTTGTCTAGGTGGTGTCCAGAAAACGACGTGGGCTATATTGATAACTGGCGAACTTTCTGGGGAAAACCTGGTCTGATCAGGAGAGATGGCATTCATCCCACTTTGGATGGTGCAGCTCTTCTTTCTAGGAATATGGCCGGATTTATTAGTTCTCCTAAATGCTGAAAACCCAGGGTCCAGACCAAGAAGCAGAGCCGTAGTTTAACACACCTCTCTGCAGCTTCTCTACTGTTACCCACCCATTACCCTATTGAGACGGTGTCTTTCCCACAGCCAAAACTTAACAGATCAAAAACTAATCTAAAAGGAACAAATCATAAAAATCTAATACAAATCCATACGGATCACTTTGAACCAAAAAATAAAACAATTAAATGTGGTCTATTAAATATAAGGTCTCTCCCTCCAAAGACTTTGTTAGTTAATGAATTGATTTCTGATAATCAGATTGATTTGTTTTGTCTCACAGAAACCTGGCTACAAGAGGACTACGTTAGTATAAATGAGTCAACCCCCTCCAGTTATTCAAATTTAATTTAAAACTATCCTAGATTCAATTGGTTTTGCTCAAAATGTGCATAAACCGACGCACACTTTTGGCTCCATACTTTAGACCTTGTTCTGACATATGGCATTGATTGTGAAGAATTAACAGTATTCTCTCACAACCCTGTCCTGTCTGATCATTTTTTAATAACATTTGAGTTTAATCTAACTGAGTTCTCCACCCCCAAAAGAGGGTTTCATTATAGTAGATCTTTATTGGATAATGCTGTATCAAAACTTAAAGAGGCTGTCCCCTTTTTAATATCCTCAGTATTGCAGAAATGCCCTGTAGATGGCAGCAATGCTGTTTCTTCCCATTCACAAATCGATACCTTTGCTAACAATGTGACTTCCTCATTGCGTTCTGCATTAGACAATATAGCTCCCTTGAAAAATAAGGTGATTTCACAGGAAGCTGGCTCCCTGGTTTTATTCAGAGCTGCGTTCCTTGAAGCACAATGTTAGGAAATTGGAGAGATAATGGCGCTCTACACACCAAGAGGAATCCTACTTAATCTGGAGGGACAGTCTATTGTATAACAAGACCCTTCGCAGAGTTAGAGCAGCATATGTTTCATCATTAATTGAAGAGAATAAAAATAATCCTAGATTTCTCTTTAGTACAGTTGCCAAACTTACCCAGAGCCACAGCTCTGTTGATCCACCCATTCCCTTAGCTCTTAGTAGTAACGATTTTATGGGATTCTTCATAAATAAAATTGATGCCATTAAAAATAAAATAATTGGCATCCTCCCAAACATGATTACCTCGTCCTCAGTAAGTGAGGCAGCATTGGAGGAATCTTTAGAATCTGCGCAGTGTTTGAACTGTTTAGAAGCAGTAGAGCTTTCTGAGCTATCTAAAATTTTAGCTTCATCTAAACCTTCTACCTGTATGTTAGACCCAATCCCAACCAAGTTGTTTAAGGACATATTCCCTTTGATCAGTGGCACTATTTTAGACATGATTAATCTATCCATAGTAAATGGATATGTACCACAGGTACTTTGTCAGCAGCATACTCTTAATGTCACTTGTGACGTCACCAGATCTATCAGAGATCTGGAGATGAATATAGTGGAACTAGACCATTTAAGTGAGTCCACAGGAAATCGAGAGCATATTGAAGCTCTCAAATCCAAAAGGCTAGTTTTAGCCAACCTGCTGGAGTGTAAAGTCCAAGGCATGTTGGTCAGGTCTCGGGTTCAGAACATCACAGAGATGGATGCTCCCTCTAGCTTCTTTTTCAGCTTGGAGAGGAAATGCAGGCAGAGGAAGGTGATCCATTCCCTACTATCTGACACAGGGCAGCAGGTGAGTGAACCGGGCCAGATCAGGAGGAGGGCTGTTGAGTTTTACTCCTCTCTGTTTGAGAGTGAGTATAAGGAGAATGAGGAGCTGTTTGGGGAGTTCTGTGGTGGGCTGCCCCAGGTCTCTGAGGAGACCAACGTACAGCTGGAGCGCCCCCTGGGGGTACATGAGCTCCACACATCCCCTCCTGAATATGCAGGGCCAGAAGGCCCCAGGCATCTATGGTCTTACAGTAGAATTTTATAAAGCCTACTGGGACATCCTGGCAGAAGACCTGCTGGAGGTCTATATTGAGAGTTTGGCCACTGGTTTACTCCCGTTTTTGTGCCGCAGGGCAGTCATCACCCTCCTGCCCAAGAAAGGGAACCTGCAAGACATTAGGAACCTGTGTCTCTCCTCTGCACCGACTACAAGATCCTCTTCAAAGCCTTGGCAACGCGGCTGAGAGAAGCTATGGAGCAGGTCATCCACCAGGACCAGACCTACTGCGTCCCCGGCAGGTCCATGGTAGATAACGTCTTCCTAATTCGGGATGTTTTGGAGGTCTCCGGTTCATTGGGTTTAAGACCGGGCTTGATCGCATTAGATCAAGAAAAGGCGTTTGATCGCGTCGAACACGGCTTCCTGTGGAAAACTATGGAGAGGTTTGGGTTCGGCGCTGTTCTGATCGCCAAGATCAAGGTGATGTACAGTGGCATTGAGAGTATGCTAAAGATTAAGGGTGGGGTCTGTGTGCTCCTTTTAGGGTGCGTAGAGGTGTTCGCTAAGGCTGCGCCCTGTCTGGGATGCTCTATGCGCTCTCCCTGGAACCCCTGCTTCAAAAGATACGTTCTAGTGTTCATGGTTTGGTTTTACCTGGTTTTAATAGTAGAGTGGTTTTATCTGCCTATGCTGATGACGTCGTTGTTTTTACTAAAAACCAGCAAGATGTCAACGTACTGAATGAGATAACAACTAAGTTCTCTGTTTTATCTTCTGCGAGGGTGAACTGGGGGAAAAGTGAAGTCCTGGCAGTGGGCGAATGGCGAGAAGGGCTCCCGGTTCTCCCTCAGGGACTTTAATGTGAAAAAAGATGTTTTTAGGCAATGAAAACACTGAAAAAAAGAACTGGGAAAACATGGAACAGAAAATAGAATGTAAACTAGAAAAGTGGACATGGCTACACTCCCACATGTCATACAGGGGAAGGGTTTTGGTTTTAAATAACCTCGTAGCATTAACCGTGAAACAGCTGGTGGAGACTGCAGGACCGTCCCTCTCCAACGTTGAGGCCGTGGGTTCCGTGATGGGGGTACGGTCTGCCAGGCTGGTGCGGCGCTTCCTGGACCTCCTGAGGGGAAAGATGTCGGCCAAGGAGAGGAGCCTCCTCCGTGCTTACTGTGAGGGACAGAGCCAACCAGACCCCATGGACTCCTTTCCTGGCCTGATCCTGGATCCTGGTTTCCCGGAGAGAAGTGGACCTCTGCTCTCCAGCCTGGACCCACAGAAGATGGTTTTATTCACTATGGACCAGAAAACTGTTTATGGACTCTGCTTAAAAGCAATGAATCAAAGACACCTCGAGAACCGCGCAGTTTGTATATGGACTGATAAACTTGCTGGTAGAGCACCCCAGTGGAGGTCTTTATATAAGCCTCCAATTAAAAAGAGAACTGGTGATCTCCAATGGAGGACCCTGGAAAGAGAGATGCAAAAAGAACAGCACAACCAACAGACATAAAGCAACAGATACAATCGAATAACACCTAGATGTCATTGCTAAATCATATATATTATTATGTAAGCTGACATGTGTAATGTGATACTTGAAAAAAGAAAGTGAAAGAACATTAACAAATAAATAAATTATAAGATTACTGTATATAAGTGAACATTTAATACCTGGGACCCAGCACCTGTGGGAGTTTGTGAGAGTGCACTAGTTTAGGTGAAAATTATCCAGAAGGAAATAGCTTGATAGTGGTTGTGGAGAACCAAAGGCCCGCCTTCCCCGAGCACAGAGGCAGGAGTCAGGGGACCCATAATCCCGGACTCCCAAAGGGGCCCCTAAAGCAGGGCGCCCAGGAGGGGCCGACACAGGATATCTGCAACCCCCCCCCCAAGGAAAGAGTAGAGACGACCCAGAGGAAATCCCCCAGCCACCGCAATGCCGACGCCCCCAAGAGCCGCGGGGACGAGCCCATGGGCTCCGCCGGCAGCTAGCCCCGCTGAAGTGGTCCCGGCCATGGGCCCTGGGGGCCAGAGGCCCCAGGGGCGCCCCGCCCCCGTGACGGGGGCCCCGGCCGCCCCCCGGGGGGCCAGGCCCCGCGAAGAAGCCGCCGGGAGTGGGCCGGCGCACGCCCGGGAACCCGCCCCAAACCCGAAGCCCACCAATGCGCCAGAGGGCCAAGGCGCCTGCCAACGCAGCGGAGGAGGGCAGGACGTGGGGGGATGGGCTCCGCACCTAGCAGAGACTTCAGATGTTCTTGGGAGAGGGAGCGAACGGACCCATACCTGAAAAAAAAAAGAAAGGAAAACTCATTCACACCATCCCTCCCTTGTGCCCCACTCACCACACACAGATTTAAAAAAAAAAAGAAAAAGACGCTGTACACACATTCCCACATAACACTCGCATCCAACACTGACCAGAGGGGGGGGTCACCCCAAATCGACTATACGACTGCTTGTGCCCGACCCCCGGCCCCGCCCCCGGACCAGACGCCCCCCGGACCGGGCCCCCCAAAGAGGGCGGGCCAACACGACCCGTACGAGCCACCCAGCCAGAGCCCCCCTCACCCCCTAAATACCTAATAAACCCCCTCCCTCCCCCACCTTACCCTAGCCACCCCTGCCCCCCGCCCCTCCTGGGGGGAACGGAGGCGTCAGCCCCAGACCTGGCAAGCCGCTGACTACCCATTGCAGCCCCCCGCCAAGACCCCGGACACAGTGGCCTGCACCTCCTCCAGGCCCCAGACTCCTTGCCGCCATCGGAGAACGGGGGTGTGCAGAAGACCCCGATCCTCCCTACGCCCGCTCAGATGTTGTGTTGTTGCATGTTGTTCTCAAGTGCATTTAAAAACCGGGAGCGCCGAAGGGGGTGCACGGCACAGCCCACCCCCCCTCCGGAAGGAAGCTGGTGCCAGTGCACCCCCTCCGGGTAACTGCCCAGAACCCTCAATGTCTAAGTGGGAGAGGAGGTGAAGGGAGCCGTCCGAGGTGAGGCTCACACAACATAGGCCCCCCCAGACGTCCTCCCCCCACCCCCCATACCATGGCCTACATGAGTGTGCGTTGTGAAAATGTTTGGAGTGAAAGTGTCTAAGATGCATGATAAAATTGGGGAGAGGGGCGTCACCAGAAAGTGGCAACCTCCAGGGAGAGGCCGCAGGGCCCGCCAGCCAACCGCCCACCAGGACCAACACCTCAACCCCCCCCCAGCCCACCCACCAAGCCTACTGGCTTTACCCCCCCCCACACCAAAAATAAATAAATAAATAAAATAAAATTAATAAATAATAATAATAATAATAATAATAATAAATAAATAAATAAATAAATAAGAGGGGGGGACCCTGGCCAGCCAGCCCACACGAGCCATCCTAAACCCCACCCCCCATGCCCCCCTACCAGCTCAACAGGCCCTGAGGCCCCCCAGCGCACCCGAGGCCCCGTGCAGGGGCGGACACCCGGGCGCGCGCCGGCCCACACCAAAAGCGGCACACCCCCCCGGAACCGGAACCGCCGGGGCCCCCGCCCGAGGGCGGCGCGCCCCAGGGACCCCAGACCCCCAGACCCCACCCAGCGGCAGCACAGCTACCAGGTCAGTAACCCACGTCCGTCACCACGCAGCTCCCCAAGAGCGCCGCAAGCGGCCGCTGTAGGCCACCCGTAGGCCTCCCAAGCTCCTCCCAGATGGGGGCAACAGACCCCGGAGCCGGATCCACCAGGTGCCCTACTCCAAGTGCCCCAGGAACCCCTCCATCCAGCCACTGCGCCCTGCAGGAAGCAACCCACCGCCCCCTATTCCACTAAGTGATGGTGTTGATCAGAGGAGCCCAAAGAGACCTATCAGATGTGGAAGCAGATGCTGTCTCTAGATTAATATGATCCAACAAAAGATCTCTATACTGATTGATACTGAGATTTTCTTTACTTTTCCAATTCATGAGGATAGTTTTCTTTGCAATACATAGTGCAGTGAAAACCATGTAAACTATTTCTTTTTTCAGAGGACTTTCCTCAAAATTACCGAGCAAGCAAACTGATGGGGAAGGTGTAATTTTACAGCTCAGGCACTTTGATAAGTCCTTACATATCTGTGTCCAGAACCTCTGGACTGGTGTGCATAACCATAACGCATGAAAATAATTATCAGGATGATTGCCTATGCAGTGTGGACAGATATTAGATTGTGCCAAACCCATCTTGAATAATCTTTGTCCTGTGTAGTGTACTCTGAAGGATTTTGTATTGTATTAGTTGTAAGTTGGTGTTTCTAGTCAATTTGAAAGTTCTTAGACATATCTGTGCCCAGAAATTTTGTTCAAAGGTGTCACGGTTTTGTTTACCGACGAACTCAGGAAGCGCACACAGGACTAAAGTTAAAAAGAGTTTTATTTAAATGAAGTATGCTGGGTGGTGAGTGATGAAGACCGAAGGTTCAGGACTGCAGAAGGTCAGGGATGTAGGTGATGGCAGGAGCTGACGGCCCGGAGAAAGAGATTCCACACTCGCTAGGTGCTGCTCGGTTAGCAGGCCTCATAGCAACACCAGGACTCCGGGCGGCTAGTCAGGTTAGCAGTTATCCGGAGACTCCAGGGCACAGAGCAGAACTTCACCAGAGCAGCTTGACAGGTTAGCAGTTCTCAGGAGACACCAGGGCACAGAGCAGGGCTTCACCAGAGCTGCTTGTCAGGTTAGCAATTCACTGAAGACACCTGGACAAAGAGCAGAGCTTCTCCAGGAACGAACCACACAATAAAAAAGACTTACAGAGGGACTGGCATGGAGTGGTGGATAGCAGATAACGGCCCAGTGCTGAACTGAAGACAGAGGGAGGTTTAAATAGAGCACTAACAGGTGAAACAAGGGTCTGGCTAATTAACAAGCAAATGATTATCAGGTGTGACTGACTGCTGAGGAGGTGAAGTGAAAATTGACAGAAAATAACTGATGACTGAAAACAATAAATAAAGTTAAACCTAACTCAAAAGAGATGAAAAAATTAAAATAACAGAAAAACAAAGCCAAACCAAAACTCAACCATGACAAAAGGTGCCTGATAATATAATAATAGGAAGAGATATCGAATCATCTATTTTAGTCAGTGTCCTGTATGATTTAGACAGTAGTTTGGGTGGTGGTGGTGGGGGGGGGGGGGGGGGGGGGGGGGGTTAAATCTAGGAACTCTAATATATTAGTTGGGATTTGTAAACCACCATTAATATGCTTATATTTATTTCTAATTATAGATTTAAGTTGTTCATACTCCAAGAATTTATTTTTACTAATGCCATATTGCATATTTAGTTTAGCAAAATTGATGAACTCGGTTCCGTCAAGTAGATGTTCCAGATATTTAATACCTTTATTCTTCCAGTATGTAAAGTTTATCATTTTATTATTTTGTAGGATATCAGGGTTATTCCAGATAGGTGTACGGCTGCATGGGATAAGGGATGACTTTGTCATTTTAAGGAACTCCCACCATGCTGTTAGAGTAAAACTAATGTTGATATTTTTGAAGCACGTATGCCGTTTTATATTTGAGCTAATAAACGGCAGATCTGAAATCATGATATTATTGCACATTTCCTGTTCTATATCTAACCAAGGCTCATCTAGATGATAATTTTTTATCCATTTAGAGATGTATTGTAGCCTAATAGTTATGGAAGTTAGGCAAATCTAATCCTCCCCTGTCTTTAGTCTTCTGTATTGTCTTTAAGCTAATACGTGGGGGTTTATCTTTCCAAAGAAATTTAGAAATGGCAGAGTCTAGAGATTTAAACCAGTCAGATGATGGTTTATTGGGGATCATTGAAAATAAATAATTAATTCTGGGTAGGACTATCATTTTTATTGAAGCTACCCTACCCATAAGTGAGATTGGAAGCTCTTCTATCCTGTTTAAAAGTGGGGCGTGGTTAAGTTTAAGTAAATCCGTTAATTTAGACGACACAGTAATACCTAAATATTTATTATTTCCTGATTGCATTTGTAAATCTAGGGAATTTTTGAGAGAGCAATTAATTGACAGTACCGTAGCTTTAGACCAGTTTAAAGAGTAATCTGATACTTTAGAGAAAGATTCTAGTATTCTAATTACTTGTAATAGAGAATTATTTGAATGCTGGAGATAAAGTAATACATCATCCGCGTACAGACTAATCTTATGCTCTATTTTCATGCATTTTATACCTTTTACAGCTTTTGTTTGTCTGATTGTTGCTGCTAGAGGTTCTATAAAGATGTCACAAAGTGATGGAGAAAGAGGGCATCCTTGCCTGGTGCCCCTCTGTAGACAAAAACTGGAAGATATTTGATTATTTGTCCTGACACAGGCTGTTGGAGAATTGTATAAAATTTTTAACCAATTTATGAATAAATCGCCAAAACCGAATTTATGAAGAGTAGCGCATAAAAATTTCCAATTTACTCTATCAAATGCTTTTTCTGCGTCTAAAGACAATATATTGGTTTTAATGTTTTTACTGTAGGAATAATCAATTAAATTAAGTAATCGGCGTGTATTTGTGGATGACTGCCTTCCTCTGATGAAACCAGTTTGATCTGGATGTATTATGAGAGGAGTTACTTTTGGTTATCTGATAATTTAGGAAGTGTAATTTTATCCAGAAATTGCTTAATATCCTTCTCTGATGGATTTATCTGTGGTGTGTATAAAGATTTGTAGAAATCGCGGAAGGCATTATTTATACACTCCGGTTCACTTACTGTATTACCAGTTGAATCTGTAACTGCATTTTAAGCTGATTAGCTAGGAAGCTTCCTGACTTAGTGCCATGTTCAAAATTTTCTATTCGAAGTCTTTGTATTAGAAATTCAATTCAATTAAATTTATTTATATAGCACCAAATCATGAAACATGTCATCTCAAGGCACTTTACAAAATCAAGTTCAATCATATTATACAGATTGGGTCAGATTATACAGATTGGTCAAAAATGTCCTATATATGTTATGAATCAGAGCAGAGGACCCAGAATTCAACTAGACCAGCAGAGGTTCGGTAAAATAATATTTATTAACAAAATCCAAAAACGGCAGAGAAACAAACAGTCCAGTTGGGCAGACAAGGCAGGAACAGACAGGAACAGGATGGCTCAGAACACTGGAGAAAAGGAGTCAAAATCCAAAAGCAAACCAATAAACAGAAACTTGCAGGAGGAGACTCACCCATACTCAAACAGACGACCTGGCACTGATGTCTGGTCTCAACAGTTTATATGGAGGTGGAAGCAGGTGAAACCGGTGAGAAGTGATTGCAGCAGGGGTGGAGTTAGGCAGGTGTGCAGAATAAGTAATTAGACCAGACATCAGTGCTGAGGCTCAAAACAAGAACAGATCAGACAAATATAAATAGCTGACAAGACAAGTGGACAGAAACAAACTACACACACACGATCTAATAAAGAACAAAACAACCCTGAAGTACAAACCTAAAACAGAAAATAAAGCTAAGACTAAAACTGATGACAAAACAGGATAAACTAACAGTAAACAAGAACCTAGACAAGACAAAACTCAAAGCAACCAGAGAACCTAAGGAAGGAGGGCAAAATACCTTAAACATAAACCAGAACATGACAATATAAGGAAACCAGTTGATTGCATCAAAGTCCCGACAAGCAGCATTCACTCCTGGGGAACCGTAGAGCCACATGGAGAGTCGTCTGCATTGTACATGGCTTTGCTGCAATCCCTCATACTGAGCAAGCATGAAGCGACAGTGGGAAGAAAAACTCCCCATTAACGGGAAAGAAAACCTCCGGCAGAACCGGGCTCAGTATGAACGGTCATCTGCCTCGACCGACTGGGGTTACAGAAGACAGAGCAGAGACACAACAAGAGAGACAAAAAAGCACAGAAGGACACATTGATCTAGTAATCTGTTCTACATTAAATGGTAATAGCGGGTGAGCCGTCTTCTCTGGATGATGTCACAGTTAACAGAACGCCAGACCAGGTGTACCTACTATGAAGAACAAGAGAAAAAGTTAAAAGCTGAAATGACGACAGTCATTTCAATGTAATACAATGCAAAACTGGAGAACAGTAGACTGAAGAACAGTAGAAATCAGTAGAGTGAGAAAATTAGACCCTGATGTCCTCCAGCAGCCTAGGCCTATCACAGCACAACTATAGAGATAGTTCAGGGTAACATGAGCCACTCTAACTATAAGCTTTGTCAAAAAGGAAAGTTTTAAGATTAGTCTTAAAAATAGATAGGGTGTCTGCCTCACGGACCAAAACTGGGAGTTGCTTCCACAGGAGAGGAGCCTGATAGCTAAAGGATCTGCCTCCCATTCTACTTTTAGAGACTCTAGGAACCACCAGCAGACCTGCAGTCTGAGAGCGAAGTGCTCTGTTAGGAACATACGGGGTAATCAGAGCTCTGATATATGATGGAGCTTGATTATTAAGGGCTTTATACGTTAGAAGGAGAATTTTAAATTCTATTCTTGATTTAACAGGAAGCCAATGAAGGGAAGCTAAAATTGGAGAAATATGATCCCTCTTGTTGATTTTCATCAGAACTCTTGCTGCAGCATTTTGGATCAGCTGAAGGCTTTGAACTGCATTTTGTGGACTTCCTGATAGTAAAGAATTACAATAGTCCAGCCTTGAAGTAACAAATGCATGGACTAGTTTTTCAGCATCACCCCTGGACAGAATGTTTCTAATTTTGGCGATATTCCGGAGGTGAAAAAAGGAAACTCTGGAAACCTGTTTAATATGAGATTTAAATGACATGTCTTGGTCGAAAACAACACCAAGATTTTTAACTTTATTACCAGAGGCCAAGTTAATGCCATCCAGATTAAGTGATTGATTAAGAAGTTTATTTTTTGAAGACTCTGGCCCAAAGATTACAACTTCTGTCTTGTCAGAATTTAAATGCAGGAAATTTAAAGTCTTCCAGCTTTTGATGTCATCAAAACATGACTGCAGTCGAAGTAACTGATTGGATTCATCAGGATTTATGGATAAATATAGCTGAGTGTCATCAGCATAACAGTGGAAATTAATCCCATGCTGTCTGATAATTTTGCCAATGGGAAGCATATATAGTAAATAGAATTGGTCCAAGGACTGAACCCTGTGGTACTCCACAGGTGACCCTAGAGTTTGAGGAAGATTTATTATTAACATGGACAAACTGGAATCTGTCCGACAGATAAGATTTAAACCAGCTTAATACTTTTCCCTTAATCCCTACAGTATGCTCAAGTCTTTGTAGGAGAATTTTGTGATCAACTGTATCAAATGCAGCACTGAGATCTAACAGGACAAGTATAGACACAAGTCCATTATCTGAGGCCATGAGAATGTCATTGGTGACCTTCACCAGAGCTGTTTCAGTGCTATGATGAGCTCTAAAGCCTGACTGAAACTCCTCAAGTAGGTCATTACTTTGTAAATGTTCACATAGTTGATTAGCAACTACTTTCTCAAGAATTTTAGATAAGAAAAGAAGATTAGATATAGGTCTGTAATTTACTAACTCATCTTGATCAAGAGATGGTTTCTTAAGTAAAGGTTTAATAACAGCTACTTTAAAAGCCTGTGGTACATATCCATTTACCAAGGATAGATTAATCATGTCTAAAATAGGACCACTGATCAGAGGGAATACCTCCTTAAACAACTTGGTTGGGATTGGGTCTAATATACAGGTAGAAGGTTTAGATGAAGCTAAAATTTTAGATAGCTCAGAAAGCTCTACTGCTTTTAAACAGTTCAGACACTGCGCAGGTTCTAAGGATTCCTCCAATGCTGCCTCACTTACTGAGGACAATGTAATCATGTTTGGGAGGATGCCAATTATTTTATTTTTAATGGAATCAATTTTATTTATGAAGAATCCCATAAAATCATTACTGCTAAGAGCTAAGGGTATGGATGGATCAACAGAGCTGTGGCTCTGGGTAAGTTTGGCAACTGTACTGAAGAGAAATCTAGGATTATTCTTATTCTCCTCAATTAATGATGAAAAATATGCTGCTCTAACTCTGCGAAGGTTCTTGTTATACAACAATAGACTGTCCCTCCAGATTAGGTAGGATTCATCTTGGTGTGTAGAGCGCCATTTTCTCTCCAATTTCCTAACATTGTGCTTCAAGGAACGCAGCTCTGAATTATACCAAGGAGCCAGCTTCCTGTGAATAATCACCTTATTTTTCAAGGGAGCTATATTGTCTAATGCAGAACGCAATGAGGAAGTCACATTGTTAGCAAAGGTATCGATTTGTGAATGGGAAGAAATAGCATTGCTGCCATCTACAGGGCATTTCTGCAATACTGAGGATATTAAAAAGGGGACAGCCTCTTTAAGTTTTGATACAGCATTATCCAATAAAGATCTACTATAATGAAACCCTCTTTTGGGGGTGGAGAACTCAGTTAGATTAAACTCAAATGTAATAAAAAAATTATCAGATAGGACAGGGTTGTGAGGAAATACTATTAATTCTTCACAATCAATGCCATATGTCAGCACATGGTCTAAAATATGGAGCCAAGAGTGCGTCGGTTTATGCACATTTTGAGCAAAACCAATTGAATCTAGGATAGTTTTAAAGGCTACACTAAGGTTATCACATTCTGTGTCAACATGGATGTTAAAATCACCCACTATAATAACCTTATCAGTATTTAACACCAAATCAGATAAGAAATCTGACAACTCATCCAAAAACTGTGTGTAAGGGCCTGGTGGACGATACAAAACAACAAACAGAAGAGGTTTTATTGCTTTGCAGTTTGGATGAGGGAAACTGAGGGTTAAATGTTCAAAAGAACTGTAATTATTAATTGGCCTGGGACTAATTAATAAATCAGACTGAAAGATGGTTGCCACTCCTCCTCCTCTTCCCACAGGTCTGGGAATGTGGAAATTTGAATAATTGGAGGGAGTTTACTCATTTATACTAACGTAGTCCTCTTGTAGCCAGGTTTCTGTGAGACAAAACAAATCAATCTGTTTATCAGAAATCAATTCGTTAACTAACAAAGTCTTTGGAGGGAGAGACCTTATATTTAATAGACCACATTTAATTGTTTTATTTTTAGGTTCAAGGTGAACCGTATTGATTTTTATTAGGTTTTTATGATTTGTTCCTTTTAGATAAGTTTTTGATCTGTTAAGTTTTGGCCGTGGGAAAGACACCGTCTCAATAGGATAATGGATGGGTAACAGTACAGAAGCTGCAGAGAGGTGTGTTAAACTACGGCTCTGCTTCCTGGTCTGGACCCTGGGTTGTCAGCATTTAGGAGAACTAAGAAATCCGGCCAGATTTCTAGAAAGAAGAGCAGCACCATCCAAAGTAGGATGGATGCCGTCTCTCCGGATCAGACCAGGTTTTCCCCAGAAAGTTCTCCAGTTATCAACGTAGCCACGTCGTTTTCAGGACACCACCTAGACAACCAGCGGTTGAATGATGACATGCGGCTAAACATGTCATCACTGGTCAGATCAGGCAGGGGACCAGAGAAAATTACGGAGTCCGACATTGCTTTAGCAAACTCACACACTGAAGCAACACCAACTTTAGTGACCTCCGATCGGCGTGACCGGGTGTCATTACCGCCAGCGTGAATAACAATCTTACTGTATTTAGGCTTATCCTTAGCCAGCAGTTTTAGGTAAGATTCTATGTCGCCCGTTCTGGCCCCTGGCAGGCATTTAACTATGGTCCCTGGTGTCTCTAGTGCCACGTTTCTGACTATTGAGCTCCCAATAATCAGGGTCGGTTTCTCAGCGGGTGTGTCGCTGAGTGGGGAAAATTTTTTAGAAACGCAGACGGGTTGGTGGTGAACTGGGGGCTGAAATCTAGAGCTATGCTTCCTACGAACTGTCACCCAGCCGGCCTGCTTACCCGACTGCTCGGGTGCTTCTGGAGGACCACTAAGTGAACTAACGCTAGGTCTATGTGGCTCCGCGCTAGCAGAGGGGCGGCTATCAGCTGGTCTTTCCATAGCACGGAGCCGGGACTCTAATTCTGACACCCTTGCCTCCAAAGCTACAAAAACAATACATTTATTACAAGTACCATTATCACTAAAGGAGGCAGAGGAATAGCTAAACATCTGACACAGAGAGCAGGAGATAAGGGGAGACTTAGTCAGAGACGGAGAAGCTGAAGTAATAGTAGGAGAGGAAGCCATTGTGGAGCTAAAGCTAGGCTAGGCTAAAGCTAGGCTAGCGCCCTTCTACCACGCCAAGAGAGCAAACCGTGAAACACGAGGAGTTCCCAAGCGTGATGTGCAGCAACAGAAAATGTTTTAAAAGTGCTTATGTGTTAGAAACAGATGTTACGGCAAAGAGATTAAAGATAAAAGCGAGAGAATCTGGAGCAACAAACCGTTGCTCACGCAGTGAAAACAGGAAGTGATACAATACGCCTTACCGCAAACAGGAAGTGACGTCAGCCAAGGAGGAGTCAGTCTGCCCTATTTTGCTTTTCAATATAGTGGTTTAGTTCTAATTTTACTTCACAGATTTTACCTAACTTTCCTTCTTCTTGAGAGGATTCTAGTAACTTAAGTTTTTCTTCTAATTCCTGAATCTTTTTGTTTTCTTTTTTCTTTTTATGAGATGAGAAAGAAATTATTTTACCTCTCATCACTGCTTTTCCAGCTTCCCACAATATCGATGCCGATGTACCTGGTTGATCATTGTATTTCAAGTATGAAACCCACTGTTCTTTGATGAATTTTATAAATTCTTCATCTTTAAGCAGTGATGTATTAAATCTCCAGCTTTTGTTTTGTGGGGTCATTTTTTTATTCATTAAGGTGAGAGTAACAGGAGCGTGATCACTGATAGCAATAGGATGAATTACCGTCTCTGAAACTTCCGACAGCAGTGAGCTGCTTATTAGAAAGTAGTCCAGACGAGAGTACGAATGGTGAACATTTGAGAAAAAAGCATATTCCTTACCATTAGGATGAAGAGAACGCCATGCATCGCAAAGACCAAAATCACTCATGTATTGTTTGACTACATTTACTGACTGCCAACTACGCCGAGTCCCTGTTGTATTCAACCTGTCTATATTGTTATTTAAACCAAAGTTGAAGTCACCTCCTATAATTAGTGAACAATCCCCGTGTTTTGAAAGTGCAAGGAAGAATTGGTGGAAAAAAGAGGGGTCATCAACATTTGGACCATGTATACTGACAATACATAGCTTCTGGTTATGGATAGCTATTTTAATTATTATGTATCTACCTTCAGGATCTATAGTTTTATCTAATATTTTAAAACTAACGTTTTTGTGGATTAAGATTGCTACACCTCTCTGTCTAGAGTTATAGCCGGCCGCAAACACATCAGGGAACTCAGGTGAATTAAGCTCACTTGCATATATTCTTTTCAAAGATGTGCTAGTTGCCCCCCAGTCATTCCCTGACAAACATTTCAAAATATTAATACCTTTTTTACATTTATCAATGATCTTCTGTATATGTATCTTAAATGAAAGTTTTTCATCAAACCATACGCCGAGGTACCTTACGATATTTACCTGTTTTAATTTATGCCCATATAATGTAAGATCTACTGTTGGATTAACTCTTTTCCTTGAAAAACACATTACTTGTGTCTTCTCAACAGACAAATGAAACCCCCATTCATGTGACCATCTTTCAACCGTTTTAATAGCTGATTGCATTCTATTTTTTAAATGACTAATATTTTCTCCTCTCACTCATAATGCCCCATCATCTGCATATAATGCTTTACTAATTCTAAAATCTATATTATCAAAAATATCATTAATCATTATATTAAAAAGCAATGGACTACATACACTACCTTGTGGAGTTCCATTGTGTATAGCATAAATATTTGAATAATTTACCCCAACTCTTAATTCTATTGTTCTATTCTTTAAAAAATCCTTAATCCAAATAAACATTTTTCCTTTAATTCCCATTTATCCATCTTAATTAATAAACCCTCCTTCCAAAGCATATCATACGCTTTTTCAATATCAAAAAATATAGCTAAGACCATTTCTTTATTTACCTGAGCCTTTCTTATTTCATTTTCTAAACAAACAACCGGATCTACCGTTGTCCATCCACTTCTAAAACCACTCTGATAAGGAGATAAAAGACATCTTTTTTCCATTTCATACATTAATCTCCTAGTTATCATTCTCTCCATCAATTTACATAAATTAGAAGTAAGAGCTATGGGCCTATAACTTTTTACCTCTCTTTAACCCTTACCTGGCTTTACTATTGGTACAACTATTGAATGCTTCCAGTTGAGGGCAATTCACCTTGTTCCCATACTTTATTGTATAACTTTAAAACTATTCCTTTAGCAGCATCTGATAACTGTTCTATTATCCTATAGCATATGCCATCTTTACCTGGAGATGTATTCTTAACTCCAATCAACGCTCTATTCATTTCAAATAATGTAAAATCTTTATCTAAAACATTTCCATTAATCTCTTTCCTATTTCAAATTTCTCTATTATCTTCAATAATTTCCAATCTCCATAATAATTCTTCATTTGATAAATTTTTAGAACTATGCACTTTCCCTTGTTTGTTATAGCTTCACACTGATTATCTTTAATTATAGGTAAAGAAAACTCCCTTCTAATTCCTCCCATCTTTCTAATCATTCCCCAGATCTCATTTACTTTAACGTCTGTTCCGACGTACTACAAAAACTTCTCCAATAATTCTTTTTTGATAATTTAACAACTCTCTTAACTTTAGACTGTGATTTTTTGTATAATATTAAATTATCAAATGAATGATTTAATTTTAACCTTTTAAATGCTTTATTCCTAACTTTAATTGCTTCTTTACATTCATTGTTCCACCAAGGAACTATTTTCTTTTTCTTTAATCCAGTAGATTTGCCAATGGCCTTTTCTGCAGATTCACATATTATATTTGTAATAATTGAATTGAATTCTTCAATATTGTTACTTAAATTTGGCATAATATCCATAAGTTTGTCACTTGCTATCTTCTTATACTTTGCCCAATTAGCTTCCCTCATTCTCCATTTAGGATACCAATTTTCTTCAAATACTAATTTAAAATGATTCAATTTAACCAGAATAGGATAATGATCACTTCCAAGGGAGTTATCAATAATTACTTCCCATTGACTAATTCCTGCTATCTGATCTGACACTATAGTAAGATCAATGGCAGATTCTGCTCCATGCCCTACATCAAATCTAGTACCCCTTCCATCATTTAGACAAGTTAAATTATAATCATCCATAAATTCCTGAATTATGTTTCCATTTTCATCATTCCTTTTACTTCCTCATAAGGTATTATGAGCATTAAAATCTCCACATAAAATATTCCTTACATTTTCCTTCACATAAATACTATCAAGTATTTCTCTACTTATTTTTTTTACAAGGGTTATAATAATTTATTATATTAAATTTTGATTTACTAATCCATACCTCAATCCCTATGACTTCTATTTCTTAATTTATATCCAAAACTTTATAACTAATTCCCTGCTGAACAAATATGGCAACACCTCCTCCTACATTTGGATTTCTATCTTTACGTATTGCTATATATCCATTAAGAATAAAATCAAGTGATGGTTTTAACCAGGTTTCTTGAATACCTACTATATTTGGTTTAACATTCTGTCTTTCAATAAAATATTTTAACTCTTGGCTATTAGCAATTAAGCTTCTTGCATTCCATTGTAATATGGATAAAACCATCAAATTTCACCATTACTGGACTGTTGACTTTCATTTATCCCTGTTGTTAAAACTGCACTGATTGACTCAAAAGACAAGTCTTCCATCTCAAGGTATTTTTCTGCTGATTATTATTTTAATTCGCTCTGTTCTACTCTATGTCTGTGCTGAACAATTTATTACTTCCACAATAAATGCAACAAATTTCTTTTTCTCCACAATCATTGTATTTCCTAAGGTACTCTGGCTCTGCATTTGCTCTGTTGTTTGAGATGGAGTGTGAGGCACAAAAACACTTTTAGCATTAACATTTAAATTACTTACCCTTTTAATTGCATCTGCATAGGTAACTTTTTCTTTGACACGTATATTTTGTACCTGCACTGCTGTTTTATGAGCTTCACATCCTTTAAATGCAGCACTATGTTCTCCACCACAATTACAACACTTTAACTTAGTTCCTCCAGAACGTTTCCCATACTCATGCTCTCCTCCACACTTGGCACACCTAGCCTTAGCTCTGCAAGCAGCAGCAATATGTCTGAACCTCTGACATTTGTAACATCTGGTTGGTGGAGGAATGTATTGCCTTACTGTATAGCTGACATACCCAATCATCACTTTTTCAGGTAATCTGTCGTCTTCTAGTACTAACATAACTGATTTACTAGGACTTTTAACTCCTTCTCTTGTAACAAACAGACGTTTCACTTTAATCACCCGAGCTCCTTCTACGTTACCTTTAATCTCTTCCTCCGTCAGATCAGTTGATACTCCATATATTACTCCCATTACTTTTCCTCTTTCCTGCCATATTTGTGGCTTGATTGTTTTGCCCAACAACATCTTGCATCTCATTAGTCCCCGCACCTGATCTCTATCTCTGCATAATACCAATAGATTACCATCTCTTAGTGTTTTGACTGTTTTCACTTCACCTACTATTTTATATATTGCCTCACTTATCTTCAAAGGATTCAAAGCACATGGGTTCTGGAATCTAAGAATCACTTTCATTTAATTTCTTTTATTTTCCTCTCTTTTTTCTTCATCAGATTCAAATCCTTTCCTTTTCTTATTTCCTCGACTCAATGTTTGCCAGTCTCCTGTTTTTCCACTTCTATTACAATAATCACTACTCATACTACAATTATCTGAGTCATCTAATTCTTCGCATTCTTCCATCGTACTTCCTTGTTTAAAGTTATCTACAATTAACTCCTAATTATTACACCTCCGTCACTTTAACTTTAACCAACAACTGTTTCGCTCGCTCCCAACTCTCCCAAGCCGCCTCTGCCACATTGGCTCGTCCATTCATTGGCACAATGATTGTACCAGCTTTTATAGAGCCTGCCCTCATTATCTACGGCAGCCCGTGAGGTACACACAAAACTCTCAAAACATTACAAATTGCAAATAACATTAAAGAAAACATAAACCACCACACTGCTAATCAAAACAGACATAAACAATATGCAACATTCTTGATTCATAAAATTCACTTTGAATAATTTACTTGATAGTCTACAAAAATATTATTTAGGCAATTTATTTTAAATAGCTCACCATTACAACCAGAGAACAAGTGATAAAAGGTACAGAAGATGAACATAAGGTAATCATAAAACTCACTAAAGATGGAGCTTCATTTGCTAGCTGGAACCCTATGCAGCTGACAAGAGCGATAAAACAGAGATTGGAGAAGTTAAAGTGCTAACGTCTTGAGGAATGGAGCATTGCTTGTCTTTTGTAAAGATGGGGCGACAAAAGGGAAGATCAATTAGGATGGAAAAATGCAATGGTAAATGTGTGCAATGTTTACTAACAAATGACAACTTAGTTAAGGGCGTTGTGACAGGGTGTGGGCTAAGTCTGTAGCAGCATAACTACAGAGATAGCTCAGGGTAACATGTGCCACTCTAACTATAAGCTTTGTCAAAAAGGAAAGTTTTAAGATTAGTCTTAAAAGTAGACAGGGTGTCTGCCTCACGGACCAAAACTGGGAGTTGGTTCCACAGGAGAGGAGCCTGATAGCTAAAGGATCTGCCTCCCATTCTACTTTTAGAGACTCTAGAAACCACCAGCAGACCTGCAGTCTGAGAACGAAGTGCTCTGTTAGGAACATACGGGGTAATCAGAGCTCTGATATATGATGGAGCTTGATTATAAAGGGCTTTATAAGGGAGAAGGAGAACTTTAAATTCTACTCTTGATTTAACAGGAAGCCAATGAAGGGAAGCTAAAATAGGAGAAATATGATCCCTCTTTGCATTGTCTCTGTACTGAATTGTGCTATATGAATAAATTTGCCTTGCCTTGCCTTGTCTTGTTAATTTTCATCAGAACTCTTGATTTTGTGGACTTCCTGATAGGAAAGAATTACAATAGTCCAGCCTCGAAGTAACAAATGCATGGACTACTTTTTCAGCGTCACTCCAGGACAGAATGTTTCTAATTTTGGCAATATTCCTGAGGTGAAAAAAGGAAACCACGGAAACCTGTTTAATATGGGATTTAAATGACATGTCTTGGTAAAAAATAAAAAACTAAGTGTTTTTTTTACTTTATTACCAGAATCCAATCTAATGTCATCCAGATTAAGTGATTGATTAAGAAGTTTATTTTTTGAGGTCCAAGACAACTTCTGTCTTGTCAGGATTTAAAAGCAGGGAATTTAAAGTAATCCAGCTTTTGATGTCATCAAAACATGATTGCAATTGTAATTGATTGGATTCATCAGGATTTATGGATAAATATAGCTGAGTGTCATCAGCATAACAGTGGAAATTAATCCCATGCTGTCTGATAATTTTGCCAATGGGAAGCATATATATAGTAATGCTTTTTTAAAAGATCTTTTTTTAAAGATAAGATTTAAACCAGCCTAATTATTTCCCCTTAATCCCTACAGTACAAGTCATGTTCAAGTCTTTCTAGGAGAATATTGTGATCAACTGTATCAAATGCAGCACTGAGATCTAACAGGACAAGTACAGACACAAGTCCATTATCTGAGGCCATGAGAATATCATTAGTGACCTTCACAAGAGCTGTTTCAGTGTTATGATGAGCTCTGAAGCCTGACTGAAACTCTTCAAATATGTCATTACTTTGTAATTTACTTTGTTCACATAGTTGATTAGCAACTACTTTCTCAAGAATCTTAGATAGGAAAAGAAGATTATACATAGGTCTGTAATTTATTAAGTCATCTTGATCAAGAGAGGGTTTCTTAAGTAAAGGTTAAATAACAGATACTTTAAAAGCCTGTGATACATATCCATTTACTAAGGATATCTTAATCAAGTCTAAAATGGGGGCGTTAATCAAAGGGAATACTTCCTTAAATGACTTGGTTGGGATGGGGTCTAACATACAAGTTGAAGGTTTAGGCAAGGCAAGGCAAGGCAAGGCTAATTTATTTGTATAGCACATTTCAGTACAAAGACAATGCAAAGTGCTTTACATGATTAAAATATAGGACAATAAAACAGAATAAAAGCAAGTTGGAATAAAATGTAGAAACAAAATAAAACATGAGAGAATAGAAACTAAAAGCAAATATTAAAAACAGTTGGACTACAAAGTTTAATTAATTATGTTTCAGTTAAACAGTTTAACTAGAACAGTCGAAGGCAATCCTAAACAAATGTGTTGTTAACCTTGATTTAAAATAACTTAGGCTTTCAGCACTTTTATAGTTTTCTGAAAATTTGTTCCAGATAAATGGAGCATAGGAACTAAATGCTGCTTCTCCGTGTTTGGTTCGTGTTCTAGGTATGCAGAGTAGGCTGGAGCCAGATAACAAGTCTGTGATGTATTTAGGTGCTAAGCCATTCAGGGATTTATAGACTAACAGGAGTATTTTAAAGTCTATTCTCTGAGATACAGGGAGCCAGTGGAAGGACTTTAGAACTAGGGTGATGTGCTCTACTTTCTTGGTCTTAGTGAGGACGCGGGCAGCAGTGTTCTGGATTAACTGCAGCTGTCTAATCCACTTTTTAGGCAGACCTGTGAAAACACCGTTGCTGTGATCAATTCGACTAAAAATAAACATATTGATTAGTCTTTCCAGATCCTGCTGAGACATTAGTCCTTTAATCCTGGAAATGTTCCTCAGGTGATAGAAAGCCGACCTTGTAATTGTCTTTAGATGCTTTTGGAGGTTCAGGTCTGAGTCCATCACTACTCCCAGATTTCGGGCCTGATCAGTGGTTCCTAGCTGAAGCGACTGAAGCTGTGTGCTTACTTTTGATCGCTCCTCTATTGGTCCAAAAATGATTATTTTAGCTTTGTTTTTATTCTATTGAAGAAAATTTTTGGCACATCCGTGTATTGATTTCTTTCAAGCATTTACTCAGTAATTGAACTGTTTCATAGTCAGCTGATGACATGTGGATGTAGAGCTGTGTGTCATCTTTTTCAGCAGTGGTTTGATAATTGCTGTTTTTAGGGACTGGGGGAAAACACCTGACAGAAGGGACGTGAATATGTATTATCTGAGTCAAATCAGACGCTATGATAGGTAAAACTTTTTTAAAGAAAGCTGTGGGTAGAACATCAAGGCAGCAGGAGGAGGAACTTAGATGCTGCATGATCTCCTGTAAGCTTTTGGAGTTTATTTGGCTGAATTGGGACATTTTGTCAGGATAGGTTCCTGCTGAATACGGCTTCGGTTCTGGTGTTGATATGGATGTACAAACTGATCCTCTAATTTTTAGAATTCTTTCAGTAAAGAAGTTAGCAAATTCATTGCAGGCCTTGGTGGAGTGGAGTTCGGAAGCCACTGACACAGGAGGATTTGTTAACCTGTCGACTGTGGAAAATAAGACACAAGCATTATTAATGTTTATTTTGATGATCTCAGAGAAGAAAGATTCCCTTGCGTTTTTCAGTTTTAAGTCATATCTGTAAAGTCTCTCTTTATAGATGTCATAGTGAACCTGGAGTCTGTTCTTTCTCCACCTGCGTTCAGCTTTTCGACATTCCCTTTTTTCACCTCTAGCTGCTGGAGCATTTCTCCAAGGAGATTTTTTCTTCCCGGAAAGAACTTTCACTTTAACTGGAGCAATGCAGTCAATGATGTCTGAGACTTTAGACTGAAAGTTATCTACTAGCTCATCTACTGAGTTGCAGCCCAGGGTTAAAGTAGCAGAGTAAGCTTGAATAAAAGTTTCTGGGGCATTGTCCTTAAAGGTGCGTTTTCTTATTATGTCCCTTTGGCTAAATGAGTCACTGGAGATTATGCTTTCAAAGGTAACAGAAAAGTGATCAGATAGGGCAACATCAGTTACATTGACCTTAGAAATCTTTAGACCTTTAGTGATGATCAGGTCTAAAATATGTCCCTGTTTATGTGGTGGCTGTTTAACATGTTGAGTTAAACCAAAGTTTCTAAGTGTGTCACACAGTTCTTTTGCACTTCTGTCTTCAGGGTTGTCAACGTGAAAGTTGAAGTCTTCCACAATAATTAAACAGTCATAATCAACACTATATCACCTATAGGAGGTCATTAAGATCAATGAAAAAGTTTGATGTGGACTTAGGAGGCCTGTACACATTCAGAAACTTAGTTTGCACCGGGCTCTTTACCTGGCGAGTTGAATTTTCCCAAAAACACCTTTTTACACTTTAGTGAATCATTAAACAATGTTGCCACTCCTCCATCTTTCTTTTGCTGTCTGCTCTCACAAAGAAAATTGTAGTTTGGGGAATTCTGTTAAAACATAACATCAAGATTATTGTCAGAAATGAAGTCATTAATTAAAAGGGATTTTCCTGACAGAGATCTAATGTTTAATAAAGCCAGTTTATATGACTTGGTGGTTGATGGTGTCTCTGTGGCAGGTTGCATCTGACAGTTTATGACTTTTAAGTATGATTGTTTATTCCTGTTTGTTATCCTTTTGTTTTCCTATTTCTGCCATGTATCATCACATGTATTTCATAATCTCTGACAGAAGGCCTAAACTGATGTTGGAAACTGTCATGTTTGATAAGACAAGGCAAGGCAAGGCAAATTTATTTATATAGCACAATTCAGTACAGAGACAATGCAAAGTGCTTTACATGGTTAAAATATAGGAAAATAAAACAGAATAAAAGCAAGTATGGATAGAATGTAGAAACAAAAAAGAACATTAAAACAGTTTAACTAGAACAGTCAAAGGCAATTTTAAACAAATGTGTTTTTAATCGTGTTTTAAAAGAACTCAGGTTTTCCGCACTTTCTTGGTCTTAGTGAGGACACGGGCAGCAGCGTTCTGGATCAGCTGCAGCTGTCTGATCCACTTTTTAGACAAACCTGTGAAAACACCGTTGCAGTAATCAATTCTACTAAATATAAACGCATGGATTAGTTTTTCCAGATCCTGCTGAGACATTAGTCCTTTAATCCTGGAAATGTTCCTCAGGTGATAGAAAGCCGACCTTGTAATTGTCTTTAGATGGAGGTTCAGGTCTGAGTCCATCACTACACCCAGATTTCGGGCCTGATTAGTGGTTTTTAGCTGAAGCAGCTGAAGCTGTGTGCTAACTTTTTAAGGTTGCTGCTAGGGCCTGGTGTGTATCACAGAGAGGTTATCTGAAGGTCCTGAGCACAGGCATGTTCCTTGATACATAGAGGAGGAGGATTTGGGGATTTGTGGCCTTTGGAACATTTTGGTTTAGGCACAGAGCTGGGGTTGTCAGAATGGCAATGTGGAGAGGATGTCTACTGATCTGTAGATCAATCTTAAAAACTTTGTTCATGTTATGAGAAAATTCCAGAAAAGTGATATCTGGGCTTTGTGGAGAAAAAGGGGAGGTGGGTGCAGTCTGGACCGGTGTCCGTGGGGTAGGCGATATATCGAGTATACTCGATGTATTTCAAGTTTCCCTCTGCGCGATAGTTAAAATGACTTTATCGCGACCATCGCGTGTAAACTTTCATGGCAAGATTGAGCCGCTGTATTTAATTCACTGAGAATTTAGTTTTTACCACATGCTATGAACGCTCTGGCACAAGCACACAACAATGAGCATGTTCGCTTATCTGCGTTGACGAGACAGCGATTGGATTTCACAAGAAGGATGTCGAACAAAATGCGGTAATTTGCAAAATATGCCGTAACACCATTGCCACAAAAGGTAGCAGTAGCACAAATTTGTTCAACCTAAAAAGTCATCCAGTGCAAAATGAAGAGTCTTGTAAACTCTGCGTGTCGACCCCCCACCCCCTGACACACAAACACCGAAGGAAACTTTAATTAAACCAGCCCTAAAACTGTTGAAACCAGCGTCTTCTTTGTTTAAAATTTCCCAGCACCTAAAGAGCAATGGAAATATTTTTGAGATGCTCTGAATATGTAGGTGCGACTGGTCAGTTGATTTTATAGTCACAATACAAGCTTTTGTTTTTGGGATTGTCACATTTTTATTATACATTTTTTTATGTCTTAAGCACAACAGAGCACCTTTCAATTCAGGTTTTTTTTGTCAGATTTTTTCCTTGGTGTTCCTTTTGCCCACTGGGATGTTCTGTTTTTAAGGTCCAGTGTTGACCATGAAAGAGCTTAAATGTGAAGATACTGTAATTTGTGCAAAGCTTCTCTGTGCAGCTGTGGTTAAAATAAAATAAAAATAAAACATTTTCATTCATTTTTATTTTGCAATTAATTTTTCAAAAAAGAAAGAAAGAATTTGACACGTTAATATGAGCTATACCAATGCAACTTTAGGCACTATGTGGCTAAAACATTTGTTATTCAAGGTTATTTGAATATATCGTGATATATATCGTGTATTGTGATATAGCCCAAAGATATCGGGATATTAGATTTTCTTCATATCGCCCACCCCTACCGTGGGGATGACGGTTTTTGGTTCTCTTTGGAAGTTAAAGGGGAGTCCTCTGTCCTAGTAAGATCTGGGATGAATCCTGTAATTCTGGCTTATCATTTGTTTTGGCACTGGTTAAGCTTTGTTTTGGGACAAAGCTGATGGTGCATAACCTGACCCTAGCCAGATGTATGTCGCTCCGCCTAGCTCCACTCATCCATCTGGGACATCTCCATAGGAATGGCCTTTATTGAAGGCTGGGCCTTATCAAAAATCCTTGCATATGATTGGATAAGCCACTTGTCTGTCATCTTTATCGACGTGCTATTTCAACCACTCACACCGAAGCCAACCCGTGACGCTGATGAGAGCGACGCAGGAAAAAACAAAACCTTCTTTTTTTTTTTAAATGTCTTTGCGGCTCTAGTGGCACGCGTTCTATTGACAGTGAGCCGACAGGAAGAAGGGGAAGACAGGCGGCAAAGCGCCACGGGTCGGAGTCGATCCCGGGCCGACCGCGTTGAGGACTAAAGGCCTCCTAACATGGTTCGCACTAACTGCGTCCGCCACGGGCGACGCGTCTGCCACCAACGATGTTTCCACCAACATTGTGGAAACGATGTTGGTGAAAACATGGTTTCCACCAACAATAGCCTTCAGAGGCGTTCTCTGATGTTCTTTTAATGAAACAATATTAGGTAGATTGGACAACACGGAAGAAATAGCAGCATCAATGTTAACGCTTGCTTCCTCGATGCGAGCCGCCATTGTTGTCTGAATCAAAACAGTGGCCGTTTCTCAATTCACGAGAACGCAAGTCCGTACTCGCGTTCTCGTCAAGTCTGTTCTCGGTAAGAACACAGGAAGATCGGACTTGACGAGAACGCGAGCACGCAGCACGTATTGTGCATTGGAACAGAAGTATACTCGTGACGTCATCACACCCACAGCGCTTGAGCATTCCTTTAACGTTCAAAACTATTTATACACTACACCATCATATCTTATTGAAAACGTTTTTTTTTTTCTTAATTTCTAAAAAGTCTAATAAAATATCTAAAATAATTACAGAACTGTGGATATAAAACCAGCAATAGCGTAAATTTCTTTGTGGGGAGTTGTAATTGTTGTAGTTGCAGAGGCGATTGAATCTTCTTTAAAAATCAGCACTTTGTAGAAGCAAAATGAACGATACGAGCAATGTTGCTGTTGCTTCGGTCGTTGGTCAGCTTTACCAGCAGGCTGAAGAGGAGGTGATGCAGTTGAGGAGGAAAATCCGAGCAAGGAGAAGATTGATGCAGCAGAGGAGGCTCAGAAGGCAGGCTTTGCTCACCCATCTACTGCCAACTGGTAGGCATTTTAAGATTGACAGCCTATTTCCTACTTTTATCTTTAAACATTGAAGATGGTATTAAACACATGATCAAGTTGAAATTGTTACTATTTTTCTATTAATAATTAAAATGAAGACCCAATTTTACCATTAGTAACAGTAGGGTTAAGTTACTTTATTGCACCTACTGACCTTCACAGCATTGATCATTAAGAAAGGGAAAAAAACACATTTTTATGTCTGTCCACCTTTACAGTGATTAATCTATAAATTATGATCAGTTAGTTCAGCCCATTTTTTCAGTGAAAAGGTAAAAATACCAGAGAAGGGAAGCCATTTGTTACATTTACTATACATTTAACCTATTCTTTCTTGAGAACTATAATAATCTGCATGTTAAGCAGTTATAGTTTTATATTGTGAAAAGGTAAGAATTGCAACAAAAAAAAAACAATTCTGGTAACATTTGGCATTTTTTATTTACAGGAAGAAACAGAAACAAAATATGTGAGGATAAACACCTCTGTGCCAATCCTCCAAATATTTTTTAATGAAGGGGACCTGAAACCAGCCTTCAGGCTAAACAGGGCCACCATCGTCCTCCTCCTTCAGCTGCTGCCCATTCAGAAGGTCCATGGATGGCCACAGGAGATAGAGGTGCTGCTGACCCTCTACTGGCTGGCCTGTGGTGCATCCTATAGGGAAACAGCTTGCCAGTAAGATCTCTTACCTTCTTGTCCTTAAATAGAGCCAGCAATGAGGCACAATTGATAAATAGATTATATTCATTGGATAGAAGATAAAGACATATCAGCATATTACCTAAATTACAAGTTAATTTTATATTTGGTACAGGTCTAGTGGAGGCACGCTACAACAGGCACCACGCCAAGGCTGATTAACATCATTGAGCGTGTCTTTGGTGGTCTGAAGACACGGTGGCGTTCCATCTTCTTAAGGATGCTGGAGGTCTGCCTGACGTTTGCCCCAAAAGTAATCGCCGCCTGCTGCATCCTTCACAATATTATTATAGCAGCAGGTGACCAGCTAGACGTGGAGGATGAGGAGGTTGATCCAGAGGAGGATGACCATCCAGCGGCTGAAGACAGGGAGCGGCTCCAGCTGGCTGCATGTTTAAGTGAACATGACTACACCTGACCTAATGTAGATCAGTTCTAGTCATGTTCACATGCTGCTTCATTTCATTTTTTCACCACCTGTAAAAATACATAAAATAATGAGTAAATAATTTCCATTCCAACTATTTTTAATTGTAAGTTTATAGGCATTGTCTATTTGTATAAGATCTTAATAGGGGTTATTTCTTTGTTTTAAACCATGTTAGTAACTGTTAATAATTTGTTGAATATATTACACCTTCATTCTGTTCCAAAGATAAAACATTTGTATAAAATAAATGTCTGTTTTTTCATATACTATTATTACCATTATTTTCTTTCCCTCTTTCTCCTCTCAATTATTCATGTCCTGACTCAGAAGAAACTCACTTAGATAGGAAAAACATTTATAGAATGTATTTATTTATTTTATATGCTGCTGTCGTCCTAGGCAGACATTTACAATTTATTCCAGCAAGTATTGAGTTAATAAAGCAACACACGTCAGTCAGATAAACACAAAACAAATAAATCATAACCAGCGGTATTATGCACACTACTTTTTTTAATTATGCACTAACTCTGTAAACAGGCCACATAGAGAAAACTTAAAAGTATAATGTTCTCGCCTCAAACGATCTGAAAACTTACTTTTGAAGAACAACAGCAGCAGAAAAGGGAATTTTTAACTTACCGCTGTGAGCTCTGTTTGCGCTGTCTCGAATCAAGCTGCGGCCGCGGTGCATTCTGGGCAAGCGGTCAGTCTGAAGAACGCACAAGTCTGCTCTGATGCATGCTCGATAAAGAGGGCGGCGAGAACAACATCTGGGGAATTCGGCGCGTTCTCGATTTGGCGTTCTCAGCATTGGAACAGTGCTCGGTCTGAGGCTGATGACGTGTCACGAGCACACGAGAACGCTCAAGAACGCATATTGAGAAACGGCCAGTCTCACGGTCGCTTCTCCTCTACCTCACATCTATGAAACTCCAGCCCTGCGTCCTGATTGGCTAGACAATAAAATTGGTTGAAGAAATCTCTCTCTATGGGAGATGTCCCAGATGGATGTGAGTGAAGCTAGGCGGAGCTATATCAATCTGGCTAGGGTCAGGTTAGATGGTGCATGGTTCATAGAATAGAAGATGACTGAAATCAGCCATTTTGCACCTGACCTATTTGGGGAGAAACCATCTCTGTTGAACAGACGTCTCATCTCCCAAAAGATGTTAAAGCTGTCTATGAAGCAAGTTACAGCTGTTTGTTTGCATTTTAGATGAAGCTAAAATTTTAGATAACTCAGAAACCTATACTGTGTATCAAAATAGCAATCGTATTCCACCACATTCTTTAATCCACTTTCAGCACATACTGCTGTGAGCTGCATGTTCAAAACGCGCGGAGTCAGGTAGCTGGAGGCAGTAAAACTGAAATGTCCCAGCTGACGTGAAGGCGGCATGTGACTGCACCGTCCGCACAGAGACTGCAGCAGTATCAGGAGCGAACAGCTGCATCTCAGCGTGGATAACAACATGCCTGGCGTCTCCATGGCAGGTGGGTGGCATACCAGCGGCTGTCTCTGTCTGGACGCGTATCTCTGGGTCTGCTTGGTGCGCAGTGAGTACTGAGCGGCTTCTGGACTCTTCATTGTCAGCCATGCTTTTGCGCTACAGGTGCACAGAGACACGGCTGCGTCCTTCAGAACATGGAGGCAGGATCTGTTTGAGACATGCGAGTCTCTAGTCTGAGAGAAGCAGCACCTCGTTGCAGTCTGCCTGGACACCCCAGCTGATTAGTAACTGGGCTAGGTGGGAGCGCCTCTTATTGAGGAGGGAACTGAACCACTACCTACTGTATGGGTTCTATAAGAACCGAGAGCATTACCACTGTAATCTTTTTTCTTTAGAGCAAACAGTCTGCTGGTTCTGCTGCTGCAGAATGAGGAAAAGTGGGAGTGGCTGAGGGGAGATCTGCTTCTGAATTTATTGGTTGCAGTTGTCATGGTGGGTTTCAAAGCAGCATGGCAGCAAAGAATAGACCTGTGAAGGTGTCATGGAGCATGCTTGTCCAGCACAGCGGTGGATGGAGAATATTTTGAATGTGTGGGGTAAGAGGTCTAGGCAGAGTTAATATTTTGGACCTCCTTAGTGAAATATGTGAAAACGTATAAAGAGAATGAATACATACCAGGTGGTCCAGATGGTATATTGGATGGATTCCCTGACTCTTTGCCTTCCTTTTCTCCATCATCATCATCATCATCATCATCATCATTATTCAGGCCCTGAAACAGTTACCCCCAAATGTTTTCCTATTTAAACTCTTCACAAACTTGTGTTAATTGTGAGCTAATATGCTAATGTTTCCACAAATCACACCACTCTGTTGTGTTGCAGACAGACCATCTTATATATGTGCTTGTGACACATTTGTAATAATTCAAGGAAGCTTCCTCCTGACCCACATGCAGAATCAGACACAGAACTCGGATCTTCTCAGATTAAAGAGGTTATTTACAGAAAGTGTTTAATGTGTGATGGTTGGTAAATAATTACCATCTAGAGCTAAGACATGAACTTGAGAAATCAGGGGAGTGGTTGAAAATTTGAGTTGGTTCACTAAATTCTTGTTCACTTCCTGAATCAATTAATGCCTGGAGCTATAATCTTGATTAATGAGGAAGGTGCTGAGTTAAATAGGAGAAAATTTTATCTTTAAATCCGTCCACTATCATTACCATGGCTGCTGGCAGGCTCCCCCTTTTGGTTATATTGGGTGTATAATGGTGTAAATGATCGATTTTTCCCATAGTACAGACAAGCCTTTAAACGGCACTGTCGTTCTTCAGCAGTCACTCGCTCAATCTGCATCGGTTTCTCTGAAGATTGACTAGAGGATGCTGGAGTCGAGAGCATTCGCTCTATTTGTCTGTCTGATTCTGTAGACTATGGAGGACCAAGTCTTCCATATTTAAAAATAAATACAGAAATAAATAAATGCTCAATAAATAAATATGCATACAATTATGTGCCACCAAAAAAACAATAAACAAATAAATGTAGATAGAAAATAAATTATACAGTGAGACAAAATGTATATATCTCCTTTAATTAGCCACTTTATTTATTAATTACTTATTTTTTTAAGTATTTATGTGCATGTTATAATATTTTTGTCTGTTTTATTCTTTCTTTGTATTTTTTTGCCCTATTTATTTCTCCGATGCTATTTATTTCTGCCTGTCCTTTTTACATTTCTGCCTGTCCTTTTTACATTTCTGTCTGTCCTTTTTACATTTCTGTTAGTTGTTTTTACATTTCTGTCTGTCCTTTTTACATTTCTGTTTCTCATTTTTACATTTCTGTTTCTCATTTTTACATTTCTGTTTGTCGTTTTTACATTTCTGTCTGTCCTTTTTACATTTCTGTTAGTTGTTTTTACATTTCTGTTTCTTATTTTTACATTTCTGTCTGTCCTTTTTACATTTCTGTTTGTTGTTTTTACATTTCTGCCTGTCCTTTTTACATTTCTGTTTGTCCTTTTTACATTTCCGTAAGCATTTCTGCCTCATTATGCAAATGAGGGGGGCTGTGTCTTAAGGGCTCAACTTCTTCCCATTGGTTGGTTAGCATTTTACTGCACATGGCTTTTCCCCGACATGAAGCATTGTTTAGTAATGTCAAACTCAGCAGGCAGACGTTCAGTGGCCGACCTCTTACGGGAAGCTGCTAATAGACTGGAAGAAATAGAACGCTGTACATTTGGGATCTGAGATGTTTTTCGGTGGTTTCAGATTCGGCTTTCCAGATCAATAACTCATCGGCGGATGATTTATTCTACAAAACACACACCTCTCCGCAACCACCGCAAGGCAGACACTGAGCTACAACCGTAGTTTCCTCAAAACGAGTCTTAGTCCGTGGGCCAGAATCTGTGGGATGTCTCCTTAAGAAGTTTTGTATGAACTGTCAGGGGGCAACTTTCTTGCACTTGGATAAGTTGCTACACATAGCAGTGATCTCAAATCACCAATAATCCCACGTTTTCACTTGCACATTAATAAGTTATTGCTGATAAAAAATCTAAACTGTTGCGCTCCGGTCCGAGAGGTCACGTGATTCGATTTTTGCTGCTCAGCCAATCAGATCGCTGTATTGTCAGCTGAGTGCGTTCAATGTGTAAGGTGTTGTGAACATTTGTTTCCAGACGAAGAAAGCCCAATAATAGCATTTTCTGGCGCCAGTTGGCAAAGATCTTGATGGCAAGGAAAAAGAAATAGCCCAGACCATCCATCATCCATTTTCTAATATGCTTATCCCTGCTGGGTTCGTGAGGGGTGCTGGTGTCTATCTCCAGCTGTCAATGGGCGAGAGGCGGGGTATAAACCGGACAGGTAGCCAGTCCATCGCAGGGCAGAAATAGCCCAGACTTTTGCTCATTTTACTGTGATATCACCAAGACCTTGTTCGCTTCTTTTTTCTTGCCATAAAGATCTTTGCCAACTGGCGCCAGAAAATGCTATTATTGGGCTTTCTTCGTCTGGGAACAAATGTTCACAACACCTTACACATTGAACGCACTCAGCTGACAATACAGCGATCTGATTGGCTGAGCAGCAAAAATCGAATCACGTGACCTCTCGGACCGGAGCGCAACAGTTTAGATTTTTTATCAGCAATAACTTATTAATGTACAAGTGAAAACATGGGAACATTGGTGTTTTGAGATCACTGCTATGTGTAGCAACTTATCCAAGTGCAAGGAAGTTGCCGTCTGACAGTTCATTCGAAACTTCTTAAGGAGACGTCCCACAGATTCTGGCCCACGGACTCGTTTTGGGGAAACTACGGTTGTAGCTCAGTGTCTGCCTTGCGGTGGTTGCAGAGAGGTGTCTGTTTTGTAGAATAAATCATCCGCCGATGAGTTATTGATCTGGAAAGCCGAATCTGAAACCACTGAAAAACATCTCAGATCCCAAATGTACAGGCAGAAATGCAAAAAGGACAAACAGAAATGTAAAAAGGACAAACAGAAATGTAAAAAGGACAGACAGAAATGTAAAAAGGACAGACAGAAATGTAAAAAGGGCAAACAGAAATGTAAAAAGGACAGACAGAAATGTAAAAAGGACAGACAGAAATGTAAAAAGGACAAACAGAAATGTAAAAAGGACAAACAGAAATGTAAAAAGGACAGACAGAAATGTAAAAACAACAAACAGAAATGTAAAAAGGACAAACAGAAATGTAAAAAGGACAGACAGAAATGTAAAAACGACAAACAGAAATGTAAAAAGGACAAACAGAAATGTTAAAATGAGAAACAGAAATGTAAAAACGACAAACAGAAATGTAAAAAGGATAGGCAGAAATGTAAAAAGGACAAACAGAAATGTAAAAAGGACAAACAGAAATGTAAAAAGGACAAACAGAAATGTAAAAAGGACAGGCAGAAATGTAAAAAGGACAAGCAGAAATGTAAAAAGGACAGGCAGAAATGTAAAAAGGACAAACAGAAATGTAAAAAGGACAGACAGAAATGTAAAAAGGACAGACAGAAATGTAAAAAGGACAGACAGAAATGTAAAAACGGCAAACAGAAATGTAAAAAGGACAGACAGAAATGTAAAAAGGACAAACAGAAATGTAAAAAGGACAGACAGAAATGTAAAAACAACAAACAGAAATGTAAAAACGGCAAACAGAAATGTAAAAAGGACAGACAGAAATGTAAAAACGACAAACAGAAATGTAAAAAGGACAAACAGAAATGTTAAAATGAGAAACAGAAATGTAAAAACGACAAACAGAAATGTAAAAAGGACAGGCAGAAATGTAAAAAGGACAAACAGAAATGTAAAAAGGACAGACAGAAATGTAAAAACGACAAACAGAAATGTAAAAAGGACAAACAGAAATGTTAAAATGAGAAACAGAAATGTAAAAACGACAAACAGAAATGTAAAAAGGACAGGCAGAAATGTAAAAAGGACAAACAGAAATGTAAAAAGGACAGGCAGAAATGTAAAAAGGACAGACAGAAATGTAAAAAGGACAGGCAGAAATGTAAAAAGGACAAACAGAAATGTAAAAAGGACAGGCAGAAATGTAAAAAGGACAAACAGAAATGTAAAAAGGACAGGCAGAAATGTAAAAAGGACAAACAGAAATGTAAAAAGGACAGGCAGAAATGTAAAAAGGACAGGCAGAAATGTAAAAAGGACAGACAGAAATGTAAAAACAACAAACAGAAATGTAAAAACGGCAAACAGAAATGTAAAAACGACAAACAGAAATGTAAAAAGGACAAACAGAAATGTTAAAATGAGAAACAGAAATGTAAAAACGACAAACAGAAATGTAAAAAGGATAGGCAGAAATGTAAAAAGGACAAACAGAAATGTAAAAAGGACAAACAGAAATGTAAAAACGACAAACAGAAATGTAAAAAGGACAAACACAAATGTTAAAATGAGAAACAGAAATGTAAAAACGACAAACAGAAATGTAAAAAGGACAGGCAGAAATGTAAAAAGGACAAACAGAAATGTAAAAAGGACAAACAGAAATGTAAAAAGGACAGGCAGAAATGTAAAAAGGACAAACAGAAATGTAAAAAGGACAGGCAGAAATGTAAAAAGGACAAACAGAAATGTAAAAAGGACAGGCAGAAATGTAAAAAGGACAAACAGAAATGTAAAAAGGACAGGCAGAAATGTAAAAAGGACAAACAGAAATGTAAAAAGGACAGGCAGAAATGTAAAAAGGACAAACAGAAATGTAAAAAGGACAAACAGAAATGTAAAAAGGACAGGCAGAAATGTAAAAAGGACAGACAGAAATGTAAAAACAACAAACAGAAATGTAAAAACGGCAAACAGAAATGTAAAAAGGACAGACAGAAATGTAAAAACGACAAACAGAAATGTAAAAAGGACAAACAGAAATGTTAAAATGAGAAACAGAAATGTAAAAACGACAAACAGAAATGTAAAAAGGACAGGCAGAAATGTAAAAAGGACAAACAGAAATGTAAAAAGGACAAACAGAAATGTAAAAAGGACAGGCAGAAATGTAAAAAGGACAAACAGAAATGTAAAAAGGACAGGCAGAAATGTAAAAAGGACAAACAGAAATGTAAAAAGGACAGGCAGAAATGTAAAAAGGACAAACAGAAATGTAAAAAGGACAGGCAGAAATGTAAAAGGACAAACAGAAATGTAAAAGGACAGGCAGAAATGTAAAAAGGACAGGCAGAAATGTAAAAAGGACAGGCAGAAATGTAAAAAGGACAGGCAGAAATGTAAAAAGGACAAACAGAAATGTAAAAAGGACAGACAGAAATGTAAAAAGGACAAACAGAAATGTAAAAAGGACAAACATAAATGTAAAAAGGACAGACAGAAATGTAAAAAGGACAGACAGAAATGTAAAAAGGACAAACAGAAATGTAAAAAGGACAGACAGAAATGTAAAAAGGACAGACAGAAATGTAAAAACGGCAAACAGAAATGTAAAAAGGACAGACAGAAATGTAAAAACGACAAACAGAAATGTAAAAAGGACAAACAGAAATGTTAAAATGAGAAACAGAAATGTAAAAACGACAAACAGAAATGTAAAAAGGACAGGCAGAAATGTAAAAAGGACAAACAGAAATGTAAAAAGGACAAACAGAAATGTAAAAAGGACAAACAGAAATGTAAAAAGGACAGGCAGAAATGTAAAAAGGACAAACAGAAATGTAAAAAGGACAGGCAGAAATGTAAAAAGGACAAACAGAAATGTAAAAAGGACAGGCAGAAATGTAAAAAGGACAAACAGAAATGTAAAAAGGACAGGCAGAAATGTAAAAAGGACAGACAGAAATGTAAAAAGGACAAACAGAAATGTAAAAAGGACAGGCAGAAATGTAAAAAGGACAGGCAGAAATGTAAAAAGGACAGGCAGAAATGTAAAAAGGACAAACAGAAATGTAAAAAGGACAGACAGAAATGTAAAAAGGACAGACAGAAATGTAAAAACGGCAAACAGAAATGTAAAAAGGACAGACAGAAATGTAAAAAGGACAGACAGAAATGTAAAAAGGACAAACAGAAATGTAAAAAGGACAAACAGAAATGTAAAAAGGACAGACAGAAATGTAAAAACAACAAACAGAAATGTAAAAACGGCAAACAGAAATGTAAAAAGGACAGACAGAAATGTAAAAACGACAAACAGAAATGTAAAAAGGACAAACAGAAATGTTAAAATGAGAAACAGAAATGTAAAAACGACAAACAGAAATGTAAAAAGGACAGGCACAGGGGCGGATCCAGGATTTTTCAAAGGGGGGTGCACACCTAAGGGTCATGGGGTCAAGGGTCATGGGGTCGAGACAATGTGAGGCTAAACGACCAAAGAATGCCATCTTTACTCTTTCACACTACCCTAATTATTCATCTAAGGATTTTTTAATTGATAATAATTTTAATGGATGAACATAAGTGGAATTAGCATGATTACCTTATTGTAATTGAAAATGGGTTTTTAAGTCAAAATCTCGTGCTTTTTACAGCATGCACAAGGTTAAAAAGTAGTTTGAAGAAAAAATTATCCCTATCAACAATTAATCAAACAAAGATTTTCTTTATTTCCAGAAATGATATGTATACAGAAAATGAAATAAAAAGACCCAAGGACTAAAGAACAGTTTGGTATGGTTCTAGTGACAAAAGGAGTTTTAAAAATATACATGTATTTTAACAATATATTTTAACCATATAAACTATATTAAGAAAAAAAAATACTTAGAAAGACCCAAGGACTTAAGAACAGTTTGGTATAGTTCAAGTGACAAAGAATTTTTTAACACATTTTAACAAGATAAACCACGTTGAGAATTTTTTTTTAAAGTAAGTTAAACCAATGAACATGTACGGTGAAGTTAAGCCATAAGCCTATAATAGAACTGTAAGACTTGACAAAGAATATTGTTCTCTTCTACAACACCTTCAACTTTATGATGATGATGATAATGGGTTTATGAATGTCAACCTTCTAGGATGCTTCTGGGCCAATATGTCAATGATTTTGTTGATGTCTAAATGAATGTCCTTGTGGACATACATAAGTAGCTAAGCCACAAACCTTTCCTGTCCCATTGTTGACCTCAGCAAAGTTTTCATTGCTTTAAGGCCCAAGTTAGCACGCTCCACAGAAGCACTGGTAACAGGTATAACTGACAGAAGGTGACAAATCATAGAAATGTTTGGGTAGCACTTCATATTTGTTATCCTTAGAATTTTAGAGAGAGAGCTGGGTTTTTCCACTGATGACCACTTTGTCTGCCACAACTTCACTTCCTGCCTGAATGTTGATCCTGATGGTAGATCATCTTTATATGATGTAAAGATCTCTTTCTCACTCTCATCATTCATCATATGCAAGTTGCTTGGCAATAGTTTTAAGCCTAGTATGTTTTCATAAAGGAGACCATTCTTAGTTTTAACAATAAAACGCATGTGGCACTAAAAGGTTTAGATCAGACAATACACACTACACAATAACTATTGTATGGGTGTCAATGTCCACTATTTTTTTTACTTTACACTCTTTTTTCATTACTTCTCAAAAACTGCAACAAAAATTTAATTTTCATAACTTTGCCGTTACTTGAAAAAGTTTTCCTGAAATTGCATTACTTTACAACTTTACACAACTTGTGAGAACCCCATGTTTTCTCATTATCAACATTTTCTAACGATCATCATACTTTTTTTCTGTGGGGAGAATATAAGATTAAGGTTGATCCATACTTCAATCTGGAAGGTGGTGGTGCTAAAAGTTGTTTGCCAACCACTATTAAAAAAGAGAAGAAGAAGAAGTAGTAGTTAGTTATAGGCCCATAGCTCTTACTTCTAATTTATGTAAATTGATGGAGAGAATGATAACTAGATTAATGTAAGAAATAGAAAAAAGAGGTCTTTTATCTACTTATCAGAGTGGTTTTAGAAGTGGACGGACAACGGTAGATCCAATTTTTTGTTTAGAAAATGAAATAAGAAAGGCTCGGGTAAATAAATAAATGCTCTTAGCTACATTTTGATTTTGAAAAAGCGTATGATATGCTTTGGAAGGAGGGTTTATTAATTAAGATGGATAAAATGGGAATTAAAGGAAAAATGTTTAATTGGATTAAGGATTTTTTAAAGAATAGAACAATCGAAGTAAGAGTTGGGGTAAATTATTCAAATATTTATGCTATACAAAATCTGAAAGCTGTCAAGATCTTCTAGAATCTAGATGAAGTCAGTTATTTAATATATGGTATAAAGCAACAAAAAATAAGTATTCAATTTACATGGTTTCCAGCACATAAAGGAATTTTAGGTAATGAAAAAGTAGATAAATTAGCTAAAGAAGCAGTTAAGGCAAGAGAAATTGAATATGATGTCCCGCTAAGTAGAAAAGAAATAAAAGTAATTATTAAAGATAAAATAAATAATATATGGCAGGAGATATGGAATTTAGAAGAAAAAGGAAGACATTTATATAAAATACAGAAAGATATTATCATAAGATATAATAGTATAATGAATAGAAGAGAGGAAATATGGATAAACAGGTTAAGGACAGGGCATACTAGTTTAAATACTGGTTTAAAAATAATAGGGAAACATCCAACAGGTAATTGTTCTTATTGTGGAGAAATCGAAGAAGTAGAACATGTTTTGATTTATTGTAGAAAATATATAAAAGAGAGGAAAGAACTGGAAAGGGTATTGGGGAGTTCAGTAAAGATGGCTGGGTATTGGGGAGTTCAGTAAAGATGGCTGATTTATTAGGGAAGCATCAATCAGATGTTTCCCTATAATATAATATTTAATAAGCACTTATTAAATAATTAAAAGATACAGAATTAGCTGGGCGGATTTAGTGTGTATGTGTGTGTGAGTGTGTAAGTATAGATATAATTTAGTTTCATTAAGATATAAAGATATATAGGAAAATATATTTCTAAATTACATCTCCGTCCAGCTGATGGCGGTAATGCACACAGGATGTAAACTGCCAGAAAACACAACAGAAGAAGAAGAAGAAGTAGTAGTAGAAGAAGAACAGGCTCGTCACTGCGCGCTATTATCCAAGATGGCGACGACCGGTGCGGCAGAGAGTGATTATTTAGCGATAGTGATGGAGTTTCATGGATTTATCATCATCATCTGAGAGCGATTTGGATTATATAGAAGACTTTCTTGACAGCAACCTGATTTTTGACAAAATCCAGCCATACCAGTTTGAGGCAAGGAGACTAAAAAGGAACGATGTGAGTTGAATCTGTCTGCTGCGGCAGCGGTCTCCTTATTTTTGTGATGTTTTTTCCACTTTTACCCGATGTATTGCAACATCAAACTGCCATGCACGTGGGCATTGTTGCTTCAACAATAGCTCTAGAAAATTTCAATGGTGAAGTCCTCTGGGAATCCGAAATAATTGTTGTTTATCACAGCTGTGTGAGCGCAGTGCCTCTGCTAAGAAACAACACAGGATGTGACGTCAGGCCGCCATTACTGCCCATATTTGGGCACTAAATGCCGCCGCCAGTATCGGTGATTGCGACGACAATTTATGCCGCGCCGGCGTCACAGTGCGTTCTAAATGACAGGTACTGGCTATTAATCTTAATCCTATGAAGGATGTTTAAAATTCCGGGCACTTTAAAAAAATACTTTTGGTCTCCAAAAGGGGGGTGCGCGCGCCCCCTGCGCCCCCGCCTGAATCCGCGCCAGAGGCAGAAATGTAAAAAGGACAAACAGAAATGTAAAAAGGACAGACAGAAATGTAAAAAGGACAGGCAGAAATGTAAAAAGGACAAACAGAAATGTAAAAAGGACAGGCAGAAATGTAAAAAGGACAAACAGAAATGTAAAAAGGACAGGCAGAAATGTAAAAAGGACAAGCAGAAATGTAAAAAGGACAGGCAGAAATGTAAAAAGGACAGGCAGAAATGTAAAAAGGACAAACAGAAATGTAAAAAGGACAGACAGAAATGTAAAAAGGACAAACAGAAATGTAAAAAGGACAAACAGAAATGTAAAAAGGACAGACAGAAATGTAAAAAGGAAAAACAGAAATGTAAAAAGGACAAACAGAAATGTAAAAAGGACAGACAGAAATGTAAAAAGGACAAACAGAAATGTAAAAAGGACAGGCAGAAATGTAAAAAGGACAGGCAGAAATGTAAAAAGGACAAACAGAAATGTAAAAAGGACAGGCAGAAATGTAAAAAGGACAAACAGAAATGTAAAAAGGACAGGCAGAAATAAATAGCATCGGAGAAATAAATAGGGCAAAAAGAAATACAAAGAAAGAATAAAACAGACAAAAATATTATAACATGCACATAAATAAATACTTAAAAATAAGTAATTAATAAATAAAGTGGCTAATTAAAGGAGATATATACATTTTGTCTCACTGTATCATTTATTTTATATCTACATTTATTTGTTTATTGTTTTTTGGTGGCACATAATTGTATGCATATTTATTTATTGAGCATTTATTTATTTCTGTATTTATTTTTAAATATGGAAGACTTGGTCCTCCATAGTAGACCAAATTGTCAAGGTTAAAATAATAAATTATAAGGTTGAATGGCTACTTTACTATTTACAATGAATATTTCATTGGTTAGTCGGAGTTATGCAGTCAAATGTGTTATGAGTTAAATTAGTTATTTAATATTGAAGCAAATAACCCCCAGTCTGTCAGGTATTGTCCTGTGAATATCAGCCCAGTTTGGCAATAGGACAATAGATGAAAGAGGAGTTCCAGCTCTGGCATTCTCAAACAACAAAGTCTGCACACATGGAATAAATAAGTGATGGCTTCTCTTCAAATATTACAATATTAACAGAAATAATTTAACCTTAAATCAAACATTTCAATCAAGAACTCTTCTTTACTAGACTGGTGAAACTTAATGAAAACTATTTTGCAAAGTTAAAGAAACTAATGAACTTTGTACACACACAAATGATGTGATATTCAATAACCTATAGGACACTTGATTTTAATTCAATGTAATTATTTCTCCGGAAATAATAAATTTGAATTGGGAAAGATGGATGGTCGATGAGCGGATGTTTTGTACATTCAGTTCACCCAGCAGTTGATGCTGCCAGTCATATTTTGTTGTCTGAACTGCAGATTTCAGAAAAATCTGAGATATTTTTGGAAAATTGAACACCTGTGGAAGGCATCCAAGATAGAAGTTTATAGACCACATCTCAAAGAGTAAATTTTTTCCCTTAAATGATATATTAAAAAGTGCTATCTCTGAGTATTTTGCCAATGTCATAGCTTCTAAAAAGAGAAATCTTAAAGCCTTGTTTGAATCAATTAAGAATATTTTGGCTCCTGATATTCCTCTTTTTCCAGTCCCCAACAGACTGTTAATCTACGCAACCCTGGATATTTTATAACCCCCTATTTGAATGGGTTTGAAACAAACCATTAAACTTTAAACTTATCTTGTGAACAGTAACCCATCATTTCTCTTTAAAACATCTCACCCTGTCCATTTAACTGCTTCATACAGCTTCAGATAAATATATTCTGAGACTTCAAACCTGCTTTGTACACCTAACATTTGTTTCATTGCTAATACACACAATGTCACTATTAACATAGTCTGATTCAGTCATTTATTAAGCATCCCATTCTCAGCTTTCATGGGTCTAGTTTAATCCCTGCAGAAGGAAGAAAATTTAACCAGACAACATTCAGATTGAGCCACTGACATTTTTATTTATCCACTAGTATTATTATTTATCCCTACAGTTCTTATAAAGTTAGACCGCAGTGCTTGTTGTGAAAGTTCATCACCCATGATACTTAATTTCTCATATTTCCACACTACATCTTGTCCCAGCAGATAAATCATGTCAGTAAATTAAAGGTTTTGTCTGAACTTAGAAATGGCATTTTTATTTCATTATCATTCAGTCCATCGAGAATATTAGAGGAGTTCTTTCTAATGTTTTTAATATTGATCACCTGTGTTTAAAATTTCAACTTTTAACTTTGTCCTACTTTTTAGTTCTCTGTTCAGCCCTAATAACTGCATCTTTAAACTGTGGATTAAATGAGCTCTTGTACTAACGCATCTCTGTGTCCATATGTCTCGACCTCTGTAGCTGGATTGTTGTTTTGTGTGTGAACCCGGTCATGACAAAAAAGGTTTTTCTCTGATGCTTCTTCTTTTGGCAACCACAGCAAACCAGAAAAAAAGTTTAGTGTCCAAGTTAGGTTTCAGTTAATCCATGTGGGACTACCTTGTTGTCTCCTGTGTTCCACCTGGTCCCAAGTGCCTCAGCCATCGAAACACCTTCACCACTTGTGATAAGTTGATAACAGTTTCAAGCCACAGCAGTTGATCCAGGGTGTCTCCGCACCTCTGTCTGTGAAACACCTCTTCATCGCCACATCATCCTCTTATATGTTCAAATATGTTCGTGCCTTACCATTGGCTGAACTACGAAGTAGAGTTGTGAGCAGAGGACATCACGTCATGTCTTGTTAAGTGTCCTGCTTTAGACCCCATTTACCCCAAGATGCATGCCGCTAAATCACCATATTTAAATGTTCCTCCCTTTAGACTAGTCTAGGAGTGTGTTCTAGCTGGGTTCCCTGAACGGCAACCTGTCAAGGTAACATTTGTGAAACCGTGCAGGTCAAGTCCAACACCTGTAAAGCAAAGCACCCATGCATAGTCCTGTTTATAGTGTTCCCTTCACAGCAGGTGTGCCAATGTTTGGTGACATTGCAGTGTTAATGTCCCCCAGACTCAACCTTCATTCATCAATTTCTTCTTCAAGCTGTTATTCTGTTATTGTCACCTTGTGTCCAGTAGTCTTTCTCCTATCTCGACCAGATCCAAAAATGACCAACAAATCTAAATGGACTTATTTCTTTTCATTAGTGTGGTAAGAGGAAAATCTTTAAATAATCCCATCTTAAAAGACCCCTAGGCAAAGAGTTGGTCAAACTCAATTGTATGTTTATTCTTTCAGAAGGCTGTTTTAATATCTGCTTAAAAAGAGAACTATCTGGTTATTCGTGTCCGAGCGGAGCGGGATATTAAATCCCAAGAAACCCTCCAGGTGGCTGCGTGTAATTCTACCTCCTTCTGTATTTCTATTAGAATTATCTGCTGTCACTTTTAACCCTCATTCTACCATTATTAGTTAATATAATGAGCCATTACGCAAATTTTGCTGTTGTATCCATTTGAACCAGTAACCTTTGTACCGCTTTATTGATGTCTGCCAGTGTGGCAGATTTAAACGGCATCCTAATTATTTGCGTCTCATTTGTCCCTCTACTTCAATTTTGCTAGTAAATTCAGTTTCTGCAATGTCGTCCTGACATCAGTGTAAAGTTTGTTTTGCGCTTATATTGGAATACTCACTTTGATTATATGTTCATTCACTCATTTATTACCTGTCGATGTAACGTTCACATCAACTGCTGCAAGTGTTTCATCTTATTTCTTTATTTATATTTTCTTTTTCTCATAGCTTTTGAATTACATTTATTCTTCGTGCACATATTCTTTTAAAGTGTAGATTGCTCTGCTATACTTCTTTCCTTCAAGTTGTATCTATACGATTGCATTCCAACTAGGTTTCCCTCTATCAAGAGTCCCATAACTTAATCTGATTAAATTTATGGAGGACCAAACTGACATAATTGAAAATAAATGAAGAAATAAATTAGTGCTCAATAAGTATGATTAATAGGATACTTTATTTAATAATTTTCTTATTTATTTTTTCATATGTGTATTCATTGATTTTTTTTATTCATTTGTACATTTATTCATTCATTCATTCTTTATTTATTCATTCATGCTTTCATTCATTAATTTCTACATTTCTATATGCATTTCTCCCTCATTGTGCAAATGAGGAGGGCAGTGTCTCCAGGCTTCAACTTATACCTATTGGTTCGTTAGATATCACTGTATCCCTCAGGTCTCCATGACTTTCCCTCCAGTGTTTTTTTTTATATATATTAGTATCGCTACCTTGACCCTTCCCAACCACTATTAATACCTAAAAGAAGAAGAAAAAGACTTTCCTTCCAGAAAGCATTGTGTAGCAATGGCGGAATTGGCTGGCAGATGTTCGGTGTCAGAGCTTTAAAGTGAAGCTGCTGATAGATCTCGTGGGTAGCCATAGTTGGTGTGACTAGTGTGGGGTGTGTCTCAATTCAGGGGCTTTTTTCCAACCTTTATTGAGATTAAGTATAATAGAACACTGCATACTTCAAGCTGAAACATAAAAAAACACAATAATAATAATAATAATGATGATGATGATGATGATGATGATAATAATAAACCAGGATAACATCATAATACAGCTTGAGTAATGACTCAATGACTCTCCCTGACACCTTAAACAGCTTTCTTCTCACGGTTCGACTCTCCAAGCAGCAGGGAGCCTGAACATCTTCCCCAGCCAGAGGTGCAGCATCAGCCTCTCGTCCTGCAGCTCCACCAAGTGACCTCTTCCCTGAAAAAGGTAAACACCAACAAGGCCACAGGTCCAGACATGGTGTCAAGCCGGATGCTTAAATCATGTGCTGGACATCTTCAACCTGTTCCTGCCTTTCTGAAATCATCCGTCATCGTGCCTGTCCCCGAGAAACCAATCATCACCTGCTTCAGTGATTAACATTCCATAACTCTGCCCCCTGTCATCATGAAGTGCTTCGAGAGGATCCTCCAAAAGTCCATCAAGGACGCCATCCCTGCTGGCCTGGACAGCCTGCAGTTTGCCTACAGGGAGAATCGCTCCACAGAGGACGCTGTCTCATTAGCACTGCACTCAGCTCTGACTCATCTGCAGCGTGAGAGAGAGCTCAGATTCGCAACATATTTCTACCTGCCTTGGTAAATGTTTCTGTGTTTTGTAAATGGACCCAATCCAAAAAATTTTTAAAACAAAGCAACTGGACTTGTTTTCCATAGTTGAAGACGTTTCGCTTAACCCAGGCCAATAACAACCCTAACAACTCCTCGTTACAGAGGAGTGGATCAGTTTAAGTTCTATCTGCGGGCTTAATGGCCTTAACAACCGCCCATTACTAAGGGGTGGACCTGTTTCTGTTGAACTTGCATGTTATCTAAGCCATTACAAGGCCTTTGTTTGGCCAGTAGTATATAGCTTGGTACTCCACATTACTCCAGACTTTTTGAATTGAGAAAGCTTCCTGGAGAGGAAGTGAAACGTCTTCAACTACGGAAAACAAGTCCAGTCGCTTTGTTTTTTACTTTTTTTGGAACAATCACGACCTGGATGACTGACAATCTTCACCAGCATAAATGGACGCAATTTCTGAGGATGGCTGCACTAAAAACTCTCAGGGAGTTGGGAGCACTGAGCGTCTCCTGATCTTGAAGATGTGGGTGGAGTCTGTTCTGATCGGGGAACACGGGGCCTTCATTAAAGAAAAAGGCTTATAAATTACTAAGTAGTTATCCCCAACAGAATTAGTATTGCTTGTGTCAGGAGCGATAAATGCGTCCTTTTTCTGTTCGAAAAGGACACATTTATAATGTTGTTTATTTCATATTTTGCCCAAATTACTTCAATATACTGAGAACGTTTGCCTCATACAAATATGAGGAGTACGATTCTTCCAGACAAAATCTAAAAGTGCTCTGTCTATAGTTTTGCTTGTATGAGGGTCTAAATCCAACGATTGGGCAGCATAAGTTAACCATGATATCCCTTCACTCTTTGAGAGCAGAATTAATCCTCATAGAGATAAATCACCCAGAAGGTTTAATTTTTTCTTAGTTTTTTTTAATTGTAGGATTAAAATTATTGAGGCATCTTTGTGTCTCGTTTTGCTCCTTATTTATACCCAGATATGTAACAGAGTTTTTGACAGGAATATTTGAAATAGAATGAGCATCACACTCTTTTATTGACAATAATTCACATTTCTCAAGTTTAAGGCAGAAGCCAGAGGCTTTGGAAAATGATTCTAGTGAAGTAATAGCTAGGGGAAATTGCAAATTGTTTTTTAAGGAGTGTTGTGTCATCAGCAAGTTGACTGACAAAAAGTGTCCTATTTGCTACAGTCAGGCCCTGTAAATTACTTGATTTTATGTGGGAGCCTAGGAGTTGAGCAACAAGTAGAAAAATACATGGAGATATTGGGCAACCTTAGCTTATACCTTGTTGAACATAAAATCTGGTTGATGGCGCAAATCTGACTTTAATAAAGCAGTTGGCATTCTTATATAAAATTCTGATAGTATTACAAAAGAAATTGCCAAATGCAAGCTTTTTAAGTAAGAGGTGTAAAAATTTAAGTTCAACAGTGTCAAACATTTTAAAGAAGTCCAAAAAGAAAATATAACCATTGTCTGGAATTAAATATGAGTAATCTAACAAATCTAAAACGAGCCTTATAGACCAGTTCATTGTTACTGTTTTGATGCGGGTTTTTCGCGCATGCGCGCCGGACTGGTAGGCAAAAGGCGAACACAATGCCGGACGCAAACAGAGAAACTGACGAGTTCTCCACGTATTTTTCTTCTTTAGATAACGTATCAACAAGATCGTTTTAAGAGTAAGTTGATGGTTGATGGTATCAGATTGCCAGATCCACACAGCAAAAGCCTGAAGGGACGGTCTGTGAAATGCTGACCAAGTGTTCCGTACCGCGACATACAGCTGCCTTATAAACACGCAGGCCAGTACACACGAGAGAGCATGAAAGCCCCTGAAACCACTGGACGGCTACAGTTATTTTATATCGGGAAAAAGGCTCCAGCAACGGCCGCAACGCCATGAGGGATTAAGCGGGTCAGAAAATGGATGGATGGATGGATGGATGGATGGATGGATGAATGAATGGCTGTTCAGACATGTTTGTGTAACAGCAGAAAGCAGAGTCGGACACAGACCGCGCCTCAGCAGAGAGGAAGACCCGCCCAGTAGGTTAAAAAAACATTGTTCACTACGGATTAATTTGGTGTTTTTGTCTTGTTAAAATGGATGGGGGTGTCGGCGACGTTGCAGCATAAACACAGATGCACTAGCGCGCGTGAACGGGGGCGTAATGCAGCCGCTGTCTGGTGAACATTATTGCACACTGATTGCACGAAGAAAACTAAAATGATGCGGGGTGCTGCTGCTGCAGCGCATTGACTCCGCTTCTGCCGGCCCCGTCTAGTGATCGCCACCTCCCCTCCTACGCTATTTAAGTAGAACAATGACTAGTGCAGAATTAAGTTGTATTTACCGGAGATGAAGTGTAGACTGCAAATTCTGTCATGGTATGATGGCTCCCACAGTCAATTGGGATTGTCTGCCTGCACTCTTTTCATTGAAAATATCCATTTCTTTCTTCTTTCTTCGTCCTTCGGTAAACGACAGAAACGTACATCCGACGATTTGGAATGCCACATGTCTCCTAGTTCAAATCTTTCAATGAAGTCTTTAAGGAATGTAATTTCTACTTTTACTAGTAGGTGGCCATTTATCAATTAAAAAGTTGATAACAACATTGAAATCTCCCCTGGTAAGAATGTTCGAGTTTGGAAATTTTGTTTGCCAGCACTTAAATTTGTCACCAATAACATTAAAGTCTAAGTCGCACGTAAAATGTATTTTAACGCAGATGCATTCAAATAGTCACCAGAGTAAAGAAATTTATATTATATGTGAATTATGTGCGCCGTTTGGAAGTAATTTCGATAAAACTTGCTGTATATGCGAATGAGCCCGAACATTCCTCAATCGGCCGATCTGGTATGTGACGTCACACACAGAACGAGTACTGTGCATCTGGCAATAACACTACGACTTTCGTCGCTCGTGAAGTGTGAATTGCATAAAACACTTTTGTCACTGTTGGCAATCCAGTCCTTTCGCGTTTCTTTTACGAATTTATCCCATTTCTTTTGGACCTTTTGATCCACCGGCCAAGTATGTAGCGATACTTTCTGGCCTACCGCGGTGAAGTTGGTTTGATATTGGACATTCAAGCTCCACGGAGTCAGCGGAGCACTCTTGAGAAACAAAAATCAAAATCAGATTTGTTGACAGTTCCTAACTGTACCACCAAATATGGGAGGAGGGAGCAGCTGAGAGATGCTGGCCGAAATCTGAGTCCTTCAACCGGATCAACCGTGAGCTAGATCCCGCTGACTCCGCGGAGCTTGAATGTCCAATATCAAACCAACTTCACCGCAGTCTGCACTAGGCCTATAAGCGACACTACAGCCATCAACTACGCACCTAGAAGGCATTTTATTGTGGACTTAGTTCGCCGATATTTTTATAAGCGCTTGCTCAAAGTACACGTGGATCCGCAGATTTGGTGTGTGAAAGAAGATCCCGGAAAACATGCATATATATCCTGGTTCGCTGTACCGGTTGTACAATGTAAACAATGTGTGTTTCTATGCAAGTTCGATTTGCGTGTTCTTGGTGTTCTTGAACTGACGTCACACTTATCGGAAATGGCCGATCATAAACGGAGGCAGCACTCAAAAGCGAAATACCATAATCAATGTAAAAAATGTGTGATATTTCATATTTAAACTTAATTTGAACACTTTTGATACATGAATATTCAAAGTTTACCTTGTTCTGGAAGTTATTCAACGGTTTTCAGGATATTTCTTCGGTACAAGACTTAGACTTTAAATAACTGAACATTTTCTGCATGTGAGTTATACCCATAAACATTAACAATAATAAATGTAATCTTATTGAAGCTGATACAAATAAAGTGGCCTTCCAGATCTGTAGATGTAAGTAAAATGTCTCTTGAAAAAGTGTTTTTCATTGTTAACACACCTGCTGAATGTTCGGATTCATTATAAAACCACAAATCATTACCCCATTGAGTTCTCCAGAAGTTAGCATCTTCTTCAAAACAGTGAGATTCTTGACAGAAACAAAAGTTAGTTTTCAGTTGCTTTTGGAATAAAAATAAAGCTTTTCGTTTTACAGCCCTTGACAGCGACACACTTTAAAGAATAAGAATAGGAGCAAGTACAAATACAGCAAATTAAAAAAAGCATTAGAAACTCTCACTGAGCTCTAGTGTAAAATAAAGTTATTATTCTTTTCCAGCAGCAAAAAAGATGGTATCTGGTACAAGAAAGTCTCATTTTGTTGAAGAGCATTTCTACAGCTTACCAACCTTTGTCCAGATTTTGGACAAAGAGAACACATGGTTTGAAAGAGGGCTGAAAGAAGCCATCTTGGTCAAAAGAAAAAAGCCATCACTAAACAGAGCGACGGATTGCCTTTCCAACCCCCCAGTGTTTACAGCTTGGTCTTCCAACACATTCCCAAGAGATTACAACAGCAGTCTCATCAAGATTCAGGTGACCAAGTACTCCACTCACACCAAGCAACAGCTTCTAACGACCCAGGACAGTGGCGGGTGGGTCATTGATTTGTATCAGACTTAGAATGTGCCTAGGAGGATGACATGAATGCTCATCCGTGTCCTTAAAAACAGCTGTGCACCAACTACAGGTTGCTCAAGTGTGAGCCACCAGAATTGACAAAGACTCCTGGATAGGTGTCAAAAGGTTTTCAGAAAGAGCTGAGCGAAGGTACGGTTGCCTCCCAGCAAGACCAGCAAGCGCCAGGAGCGTCTCCTAAAAGTGTTTCAGCTGCGGGATCGGGCTACCAGCAGTGCAGAGCTTGCTCAGGAATGGCAGCAGGCAGGTGTGAGTGCATCTGCACGCACTGTGAGGCGGAGACTCTTGGAGCAAGGCGTGGTCTGAAGGAGGGCAGCAAAGAAGCCACTTCTCTCCAGGAAAAACATCAGGGACAGACTGATATTCTGCAAAAGCTACAGGGAGTGGACTGCTGAGGACTGGGCTAAAGTCATTTTCTCTGATCAATCCCCTTTCCCATTGTTTGGGACATCTGGAAAACAGCTTGTAGGGAGAAGACGAGGTGAGCGCTACCACATGTCTTGTCTCATGCCAACTGTAAAGCATCCTGAAACCATTCATGTGTGGGGTTGCTTCTCAGCCAGGGGAGTGGGCTCTCTCACAGTCCGACCTAAAAACACAGCCATGAACAAAGAATGGTAGCAGAATGTCCTCCGAGAGCAACTTCTCCCAACCGTCCAAGAGCAGTTTGGTGATGAACAATGCCTTTTCCAGCATGATGGAGCACCTTGCCATAAAGCAAAGGTGATATCTAACTGGCTCAGGGAACAAAACATAGAGATTTTGGGTCCATGGCCTGGAAACTCCCCTGATCTTAATCCCATTGAAAACTTGTGGTCAATCATCAAGAGACAGGTGGAAAAACGAAAACCTAGGAATTCTGACAAAATGCAAGCATTGATTGTGGAAGAATGGACTGCTATCAGTCAGGATTTGGTCCAGAAGTTGATTGAGAGCATGCCAGGGAGAATTGCAGAGGTCCTGAAGAAGAGGGGTCAACACTGCAAATATTGACTTGCTGCATTAACTCATTCTGTCATTAAAAGCTTTTGTTACTCATAATATGATTGCAATTGTATTTCTGTACGTATGTGATGACATCTGACATACACACATGAAAACCAGAGGGCAGCATATCATGTGAAAATATAATATTTGTGTCATTCTCAATACTTTTCGCCATGACTGTACTTCAAGAAGGGGGTGGGGTGTTTGATTCCGACTATCAGTCATAATTCGACTCAAGCAGTTTACAGTAATACAGTAATTTTTTAGGGACTGGTGCTGTGTGAAATTCAGTTCCCCTGTCAAAATCTGTTCCCCCCACTGATTTCTATTATAAACTGGATTGCTGATTTGCCTGAAAAACTGAAGTCACTGGCCGCCATCTTGCTCCTCCCTACTCTCACAGAATCCCATAGGATTTGGTTGCAACAAACAAGCAGTTTTCTGACTGTGTGAAAACGTTTCACAGATAATTTTACAGTCAGTGGATGTACTAAATTCCCAAGTACTAGGAAATTATGTGCTGAAATATTTTGCATGATTACATGACTTTCTCAGTACCTGATAGTTTTAATACATAACATAAAAGTATATGGCATTTGACATTTTAAAAGTTTTAAGCCCCCCTGAACATGAGAAAATCCTCGTTATTCGATGCTGTAGCGCACATATTCCCTAGTTACTGGGGGAAGATAGGGAGTACCAATATGGCAGCTGGTGGCTTCAAAGCGACTCATTCTAACAGCGGGCTATTAGCAATCCAGTGTATAATAGAGATCAGTAGTTTAACCCCACTCTCATTGGTTTTGCTGCCTTAAATTCCACCTTTCCTCTTCCTGATTGGCTGTTTTGTATTGCGCGTGTGCGTGCACGTCCGTGCGTGCTTGGAGCACGAGATTTAAGTTTTGATTCATACTGGGATACTGCGGTTACCACAATTAATACTAGGCTACGAAACTGGTCCCTGTTAAGAAACTAAATATTAGCTGCACTAACAGGGCCGGCGATTGCTATAGGCGAGCTAGGCAATTGCCTAGGGCGACAAATGTGTTGGGGGCGCCCTCTAGCGTCGCCCTTAGGCTTACTTCCCATTAATTATAGAATTAGAAAAAAAAGTGAATTAAACCGGTTATGAAGCGTACATCAGTTTGACTTAACCTTACGTATATATATAGCAAAATATGAACAAATAAATATACCACCGAATTTTTTTATTTTATTTTTCACATTTAAGAGAAAATCGGAAAAGATTCTGATCACTTTTCAAGCGCCCTCCAACCCGGAAGTCATGACGTCAGAACATGAGCGTTCATCTCAACATGGCGGATTACTGCACTACATGCGATAGCCAAAACGAGAAATCTGAAAGCGAAATTTCGACTTCAGCCGAGCGATTCCTACCAGGAGACCATTCTGATGTATCGGAGGAAGAATATTTGAGTCTGGAGCCTCACATGTTCGACCCAGATGTTTCAGATGAAGAGAAGGCAGCGGACGAACAGCGAGTCGGACAAAGAGTGGAGATTGGACGTCGGGAGATTAGATGAATGGTAGGACAAGTTTTTTCTTTTAACTACACAGTTCAAATACTTTTTCGTATGTTGACATCATTTTCTTTTAGGCACCATAGATATTTAATGGCTAAAATGCCGGTGTTGTGCGAAATTCAGTTCCCCTGTGAAAATCTACCCCCCCCCCCCCCCCCCCCCCCCTTTGTCGGGAGCGCGCATTGCAGCCGTTTTCACGGCGCTTATAATTAATTTTTCGGTAAAACAACGCATATAATCATATCAAGGTTGTAAAATTAGTTTAATCGGCAGCTGTCTACAAAATTATAAAATAAAACTAAATAAACGAGGTCTTCTTGCGCTGTTTTGTGTTATTTTAAACGCCAAGATAATCGGTCTTTTGTCAGTTTTATTGAGCCGAAGTGACAAGTGAATTTCTCCACTGTGAGATCAATAAAGTCTATCTTATCTTAAATAAAGAGATAAGGACAAAATGTATCACTAAAATGAATGAGCATTTATTCACAACAAAAAATTAATTTATGCCATGGCCTAGTTAGGCCCAATGATGAGGTGCTACTTATCATAAAGAATCACTTGACAACATTTTAAAAACAGTATCTGTACATTAATATTTAGCCTACCTACATACTAGCATAACAAAAGTCAAAAATAATATATCAAAAATATACACTGAGTAATATTGAGGCCTAAATATTTCCTGAAATGTAGATCAATTTCCAACTTACCATAAATGCATTAATAGTGAATTTAGCAAATCAATTATGGTGTGTAATTCATATACAAATATACAATTAATCAATCTTATTTTTTAGGTGTTCCTGTTCTCACTGCCAATAATGGATTCTGTGAGAGAGTGCATCTGTTGCCAGGAAATCGGCTTGGTTGTTGCTAAGATTGAAGAAGCCAGAGAGGATATGGATGGAGAAATCCCTGACACAGACAATCCTGGCATGGAAGCGGTGTGTCTAAATGTTTGGACATTGCAGGTTGCTTGGTCCCAATACAAGCAACAGCATAGGCATATAGCCTATAGACAATTTGTGAGATGGTGTTGGGACTATTTAGGCAAAGATACCAGGGCTGTGATACCCTCGTGTGCAGTCAGCTGGGTAAGGGCCCACTTCCCACCCCCAGGACATGAAGATGACTTTACCTTTAGAGGTCACCTGTTGGCAGTTAAAAAAATACCCAAGCTGAAAGAATAAAATCTAAAACATGCATGTAAACAAAATTGTTGTGGTTATTATGTAATATAAGCAATTACTAATAAAATTATTTCATGGTCTTTTTGAAAATCGACTGAATGAGAGATTGATGGCATCATCTTTTGTTGGTTTCACAAATGAACTTGTCAGTGATGGGGGCTCTGATGCTGCATCAACCTGCTTAGTTTTTATTTTCTCCAGCTCTGCTAGCAGCATCTAAAAAAAAAAGCAGCAGTGGGTAAAATTTCTCATAACATTTTTTTTTGATTGCTGGGGTGCATTTACACACAAGTGAATAAATAGATACAGGAAAGTAAAAGACAACACATGTAGACATAGATACATGAAAATAAAAAGACAAAGAGTGAAGCAACTAGTATAGCAGTGGTGATTCCTGACAAATATTATTTCAAAAAGAACATCTAATTATCTCAGTATATATGCAGCAGAATTATGTGCTATATTATTAGCTTAAGAATGGGTGGAGGATACTAATATAAATAAAATATTTTGTAGTGATTATCTGCATTGAGTATTCAAAATGGATGTACAAATAATCATCAAAATCCAGTTTATTAGTTATACTTTACCTAAGTGTCCTTACAGATGGTTAAGAGTGTTTTTGCACAGTCCTAACTTTGAGTGTGTAATAAATTATTTAAAATAATAAAAAAGAAAAGGTTCTGAAACCTATTCTGGTATTTGTTGTCTATGCATCACTCCATGCTAAGTTACAGTTTTTTCTGAATGCTTAAACACAACCCTTGATTCTTATAGCACAATTTCTAAAACTATTAATATTTATAGCAAATCCACTTACTGAGTTCACAAAACTAAAAGAACAAACACTGCTATGCACTCAATTTGCAATTTTGTAACACACACTTTGCACAACTGTAGGCACAATTCACCGCACAGCACTCTTTGTGGAACTGTAAACACAACTCAATGAAGCACTAAACAGATGCTGAAAACAGTACTGGTATTTCGCACGGCAAAAGTGAGGAGGGGGGGCGCAAAACTCAATCTCTCCTAGGGCAACCAAAGGGCTAGAACCGGCCCTGTGCACTAAAATAGGTGAAAGGTGCTGAGTGCAGTTCTGAACAGAAGCAGGAGAGAGTTTTGATTTAACTGGAGAAATGTAAGTAACTAACGTTAGCATCTCAAAATAGCATTTGATTCTGAAGTATAATACATTTTATCAACAAAAACCTAATTTCTTTTATAAAACTAAATATTCTGTGCCAGGCAGGAGTTCTGAAGACTGCCTGAAAGATGGAAAAGCAAAGACTGTAGGCTATTAAAAATTGTGATTTTTAGCCACAGCCGTCTGAAAAAGAAAAGGTGAGGGTGTCACTTTTACCAATATTTCATTGCTATTATTGCTTTCATTTTTTGTCTACCCTTTGAGTCAATTCAGGTATAAATAGCAGGTGTAATTTCTTTTACACAACATACAGTATATGTAGGTGAGTTTGCTCTAAGGTTGAAGGGCTGAAGGCACTGTTCGGGTGTTTTCACTGGTCCCAACCTGGAGTGTCGACCAGAACTCTACTTAGGCCAGGATTTCAGTCAGGACTAGATGTTAGGAGGAGGTGCAGCAGGTGGAGAATGAAGACATGAGGCGGAATCCTTTTAACTTCTCTGTATTCCAAACTGTAGTCCAGATTCTGATTCAATGAACATAGATTAACATAAGGTGCTGCGGTATTTCCGTGTGTGGTAGGCTTTAGGTGTGTGTGTGTGGCTTCCTGAACAACAAGATAAGGAAAATAAGTCCAAGAATCGTACCATTACACACTACACCTTAGATAAGCTAAGGAGGAAATAGTTAAACTCAAAACAAGCTCAACCTTTAAATCACTATTAATCAGCAAACTATGAAAAGTTAGCTAACAACCATGTATCTGGGCTCTCAAGTAGATGTGTAGGTTCGGCATAACGCTCTACAATACACACACATAGCAACTAACTCAGACTTATCAATCACTCATTTAACTGCAATAAACACATGAAGATTACACTTACTCATCAATGACGCACACTTCTTTGGAGAACACACATATGTTCCAGTCTCTTCCCCGTGTTACCACAGTGGCTCAACTGCCGAACTTTTTCACCAAGTCATCACTGCTCTAACTACGGCATGCCTTAAGGGCCAAAATACCGCTGAGCAGAACTCACAGAATACAAACTGTAGCACCCAACATCAAAAACTTAAACTATTTAAGGGTCTTTTGAACAGTATAACAACACTAGATGCCGCCTAAACAACTGCTGTTTTTTGTTTAGACTTTTGCCTACTTATAATAGCATGATCAGGGTTCCACAAAATAATACTGCTATTTATTTTACTATTTCTACTTCTAGAATAAGGATAAACAAATAAAACAGAGGAACACTATTTACATTGGTTTTATTGTACATAGATATCCACACTGTCCATTAGTAAATCAGTACAAACCGGGACTGAGCCAGACATTCTCAACATCAGGGAACATATTTCATCATTACGAGGGTAATTTGGTACACCAAAAAGTAAGAAATTATTTAATCTGTTGACGTGGTCGCAAAATTAATTTAATATAGGCCTTTACATATCTTAAAGTTGAATCTGCTGTTCTTTAATAGTTGTACTAATATATACCAATAGTATATTAATATGTTCTCATTTGAATGATGAAATGGACAACCACTCATGTTACAATTCAGTCTTGGTATTACCATGTTACTCAAAGTACAGTATTGGGTCCTCCATGCTGCTTATGTATTAAGATTTACTGCACATTTAAACATTGACAACTCACTATTGTTAGGGAAATAATTAGTTGTCTGAGAAGATGTCTGTAAGGAGAAGCTGTTATCTACACTTCAGATATATGATGTAAAAAAAGTGTTTGGAATGTTAAGATAAATTACATGAAATGGGCTAAAGAGAGTAACTACAGCCCAGCTGTACATTTGTTGTTTGAATTTATTATTTGAAATGGTGTTAGTGTCAGTTACAGTTCTACTTCCAGTGCAGAGTAAATACAAGAAATTTATTTGCAGTCCCTTAAATGTATAATTTTGCTGTGTTTTATGATGCAGACATAGTATCTTAGATAAAAAAAATAAGGATGGGGTTTATTTCTGTGCATTTCTATATCTTCAAAAGAAAACACAGGATAGAAAACAGACATATTCTGACTATATATGGCTTAATAGGCACATATTTACCGTTTGTCTCTGTTGCTGGTAGTTCAAATGGAAAAAGGTCCCAATTCGACATTCATCAGAAATATAATACAACTAATGGTGCAACCTGGACACATCTTCAGTGACTCTTCCGAGATCGCTGGGTGTTTCGGGTCTTAGTCATACACCCTCACTCGGGCGACCCAGCCGGGGGTGATCAATTCCCCGACTTGTGTCCAGGTAGCGCACTACGCCACGCCTCCCCCCTCCTCAACTAGAGCCACCGTGAAGCCCTTTCGGCTGCTTCCAAGATGTTCTTGGTGGCTCTTCGCCTCTGCAGACCACAAATCCCTAGGAGTCCAAGGACACGGTGTAAAGATCTGCCTGCGAAGCCCCTGCAGCCCACTTCAATAGGCTCGCAGCGGGCCTTCCAGCCATTCCTCCGGCACTCAGCCACAAGTTCAGATCCTGTGATGCTTTAAACATTAACAAACAGCATCTAGTGTGTGTCGTGGTTATAAAATTTTGCAAGAAATACTGCTTTTCTCTTTAGACAGACGAAACGCACCCTGACTCCCAAGTCAAGCATCAAAAAATAGGAGTATGGGTATTGCGTAGGACCAATGACGTCAGACCAGGGAAGGTTTGTTTGTAGGTGTCCCTACCAAAGTTCAAATCAAACCTACGCCCTTGCATCTTTGTTTCACAATCAGACCATGATCGGACCACAGATATTTTTAGTTGCTAAAAAGAGCAGAGCGCAGCTATTCTTGCTATTTGGATCTATTTCTATTTGAACATTTTATATCTGCAGCTATATTCTTTTCTGCACATGTGGCATCTGTGTCCGAAGCGCTTCAGCTGTTCTAATGAATTGTTTCTAAACAGGAGCTCAGTAGATGCAGTCGTGGATTCAGAATGCCTGTCTGAAAAGTAAAATCTGAACTGTATGTTTTTTTTTCTTAATACAGAAACTATTTCTCTTAATCTGAGTTTTAAAAAAGACAAAGTTCAGTATGCAAAGTCATAAAGGATATGTGTAGGTATTTATTAACTTATTAGCAATTTGTTTAACAGAAGACATGGACTGGTCATGAGACCACCATAATATATGGCAGGCTTATGTCCTTATATGAGACTGCATATATATATATATATATATATATATATATATATATATATATATATATATATATATAGATAGATAGATAGATAGATAGATAGATAGATAGATAGATAGATAGATAGATAGAGATATATAGATATGCGTCTCCACAACTGGGTATATATCCAAACGGCTAAATTTGTCTCTCTTGTAAGCAAAGCAATACGACAATAAGGAAAGTGTAGTAGTATCAGCCCTTTTTTCAGCCAGCTGACAAACACTGTGCAGCAAAAGGTGTTTGTGGGCTACCATGTTTTGCTCTGTAAAGCTGAGAAAATTAAATTTCAAGAAAGCCAAGTTAGTTTTTTGTCTTTAGGGAAATTATCCCTCATTTTTATCAATATAGCTAGTCTAACTATTGCCATCATGAAGGTTTTACAAATGCACAAGGTTTTATTGCATGAAAACATTTCAATCTGTTTGTCACTGATTTTGGATGGGCCTATATTGTAGCCTGTTTACTAGCTTTAGTTAAAAAATTAGTCAACTTTAAGAATCTTACATCTGGACTAAAAATGGAAAGCCTGTTGTTCATGCCAGGAATCACAGTCAACACTGAGGGCTGAGCACCCCTAAAGGTCAGATCCTAGAATCGCCCCTGGTTATGTTTACAGGTTAAGTACTGGACTCTCATACACAACAATGCGAGACAGGTAGATTTTTGGATGCCATGAGAGTCTCCAACTCTTGGCCACGTCAGCCTATATGGATAAGCAAAGCCTGCTCAGGATTGGTCGATTATCCCATGTTGTCTTCCGGGATCCACATCACCATTAGACTGAGAGCTTGGCTTCAGGGAAGATAACTGTCCCTGTGTTTTCACGACAGACGTCCTTGGGTTCGTTTCCCTGGTCACTGTCTTTGCAAGCCAAACCCTGTTGTCTCATAAGCCGTAACATTCCCATGTTGTGTATGCTTTTGCAGGGGACCTGCGGATCTGACCACATCATTGGGTGGTGGAAGGAGCAGTTTGAGGGTCTACACAATCCAGTCACCATGTCCTCTACAGACAAAATGGTTAACTTTCTTTTTGGCTTTAGGACATACCTCCATGAGACTTTTTTTGTTAGAGGGTTCTATGTGTGTTAGGGATGCAAATTATCGATTAATTCATTAATCATTAGTTGATTATCTTATCGATCGACTTTCGATTAATTGATAAGCGGCGTTTTTCACCTGAGTTTCAGGGCTTCAATAGGGCCTTAATATAATTGAGGTATTATATTACATTAGCCAACATTATGATACCATAATTATATTGTATTATATTATACATTCCTCAAGTAATTATGCATTAGGAGAAGAAAGCAGACACGTTTTTAAGGTAAAACAAAATCTTTAATAAAAAAAAAACCTGGCTCAGTTCTTGCATTTGAAACAGACATAAAAAGAGAATAGAAGAAATTAAATAGAGAGCCAAACAGAATATTATTGAGCCTATAGGTTAGAAAGAAACTGCATAGGCTATTAATTGGGTAATCCTCAACAATCCTAAAATGAAACATCCGCAGCATATTTCTACCTCAATTTGTATAGGGTTACAGCAAAATAGAATGAAACGTTCACAGGGTCACTGAACACAACAACATAGCATAACATTACAGGGCCTCAAACCAGAACAATCAAATAAAGTGGTGATTCAATATTACCCTCTCCTAACTGAAATGTGGCACATCAAAACTTGACCTAGGCCTAGGTTCTATATATTTTTGTTCAAGAAAATAAGCATGTTAACGTGCTCTGGGGTAAGGCGTGTACGTAGCCTGTTTACAGTGAGCCCAGCTACTGAAAACACACGCTCAGAGGGGACTGATGTGCCTGGCGTACACAAATACCGTTTTGCTAGTGTTGCCAGCGTCGGAAACCTCCTTTCATTCACTTTCCACCAGCACGTGGGGCTCGACTCAAGTGGTGCAGGAGGGTCCTTTAAGTACATATCCACTTCACTCTCCACGTCACCTTTGCGGGCATCGGAATAGGTTTCACCCAGAAGTAAACTCATAGCAGATGTAGGCTTAGCCCCATGTCGCCGAGGCCCTGCTGTATGGACAGTGTTACCGTCGTCTCCAGCGGTGGCGGCACCTGCAGTGATGCTGTCGCGTTCGGCTGTAGCCATTTTGAAGCAGCGTGGAATGAGCTGACTTCCTGGTAGCTGGAGGAAGAAATCCCAGGTGTTTGTGACGAGGGTCAAGCATTGTTGCGATCATAGGGGTGGATGTGTTGAGGTCATCAGACTGAATCTGTTGAAAATAGAAAGAATAGGCATAGGCCTACAATTACACATATAAAAACGATACAATTGAATGACAATTACGACCTATTTGCATCATTATTTATTTTATTCATCATTATTATTATTAGTCTATTGCATAGACCCTATAGGTAGTTTTAATAATTAATGGATGCATACCTTCATGCGCTCGCCCAGCGAATCTCGCACTTTTTCCTTGAAGTCTGCGACTTTGGGGCTGTCCTCGTCTGAAGCGCTGAGGTGAGTGTTGATTAGACTGAACGTGATGGGGTACGTGTTTGAGATTGACACCTCCGACTCCGCAGACATCACCGTAGTTGCACACTTCAATGTTCCCAACACGGGTGCCATATCTTCCATTAGCTGCCAGTAGTCGTCTCTCAACTCCAGCGTCCTCGCATCTGCCAGTTTTGTCACGGATCGGTCTGATAGCACGGCTGACACAGCCCATCGCTGTTCAACCAGGTGCTCAAACATGTCGCAGACTGAATTCCACCTGGTTTTACAGGATTGAATGAGGCGATGCGGAGGAAGCGACATTTGGTGTTGCTTTTCTTCCAGGGCTTTGGTTGCGATTGTGCTGTGGTGGAAATGTTTGACCAACCTTCCCGCTGCCGCGATTGCTCTGTCTACCCCAGCAGAAGCAAAACCATCATTGACAGCGAGATTCAGGGTGTGCGCGAAACACGCTACTGATTTCCAGCTGACTCGTGTAGGATTGTTCGCTTGGACAATATTCCTAGCATTGTCGTGGACACATGCTGTAACGCGCCCGGAAAGTCCCCAAGTCTCCACTATATAATTCAGCTTCTCAGCCAAGTTGTCGGCGGTGTGTCTGTCAGACATGCTCGTCGTAATCAGGATTGCAGATTTTAACAGCCAGTTTTCGTCGGTGTAGTGGCAGGTAACTGTGATGTAACTTTCTGTTGTGAGAGCCGTCCAACAGTCTGTTGTTAATGCTACAGCTGTAACAGCGGCGAGCTTTGTTTTTACCTCACTTTTCTTTTTTTCGAACCGAGCTTCGAGGCGAGAAGTTATTGATGTTCTCAAAGGGATGTTGTAACCTGGCTCCATGAACCCAATGAGATCCTGAAATCCTGCACCGTCAACTGTGTTGATTGGCATCAAATCCCTCTCGATCATGCTGCAAATCTTCTCTGTAATGCCCTCCGCCCTTCTCTCATCACACGCTCGCCTTCCAATGGTAGCTGTGATTTTAGGTTGACCAGGTGAACTGGTGGTGCCATGCAAGACAGCAGCATGCACAGTGTTCAAATGATAACTGAGTGAGCTAGTGGAACTGTTGTATTTCAATACCGCATTACAAAGAGAACATTTGACTTCTTTGCCTGAATTAACAATATTGAAGTGGTCCCACACCGCACTTCTTTTCGCCCGCTTCATTTTGTTTTCAACCCTGGTCCCTCTTGCGACACGAGGCGTGTTCTTGTTCTCACGCTGTGTTCAAGTTACAGTAAAGCGCTAGCACCCTCTAGCGGTTAATCGTGATAAATACATTTTGATCGAGCAACCTCTTGATCGACAATTAATCTAAAGTCGATTAACCGTTTGCATCCCTAATGTGTGTGCCAATTTTTAAAAGTCTTTGTTATACTTCTTAGCTGGCTGAGTTTAAGGGCTGCTGCTGAACCATTTGGGAATGCCCATTTTTAAATTAATTTAAATGCTAAAATTTCACTTGGGGGACAGTTTTGTGCAGGATTTGGCGACTGAAAGTCTGATTAGACACCATAAAATGCCAAATCATTTAGCTTGAGAACAATCACAAATCATTACAATAAGCCATTGTATGGCATTACAATAGGCCTTTTGCTGCTTGAGCCTTTGCTGTTGATGCTAGAGTTCTATTTTAGTTATTGATTTATTAGGGTAATTAGCAAACTCTTGGCTACTTACAATATACTTGTGAAATAAAGCAGTTTTAAAATCATTCCTCTGTTCTCTTCCATAGGTTCACTGAACAGCTTCTAAACAGAAAAGTAAAAGAGAAAGTGACGGAAAGAAAGGATGGACTCAGTCTCTATGAAGGGGTGCACCAGGAGTCCTGTGTTCCTCACAGCCTCTTCCTCACACCTCAGTCACCCCCCAGCCTGTGTGTTCCACTGTGGTATTGGCAACACACCAGCAGATTCAGGACCTTCCTGCCCGGTTCCTACCACAGTGGCTGTCCTTGGATCAGGTGACTTCTCCAAGGGCATCACCTTCCGCCTACTTCGTTGTGGCTTCAAGGTGGTGGTGGGCAGCCGCCGTCCCAAACTGGCATCTCATTCCTTTCCCCATGTGGTGGATGTGTCACACTATGAAGATGCCATCAGGAAATCTAACATTGTGTTCCTGGCTATCCATCGCGAGCACTACTCTGTATTATGGGACCTGAAGCATATCATGGCAGGTACAGATGACACAGCCACAAACTTTGCTTTTCTTTCACTTGATACTCTCCAGAAAAGAATTTTGGAAAAAATGGCTCATTTACTCTCCGTTTGTTCTAAGATCTTGTAATAGGATGTGACAAGTTTAGTTTCTTATGTGTTATTAGAGAGGGAGACATAGAAATTCAGTTTGTTCAGCTTTGACGTGCAAACAGTTAGCAGGGCAGTCAAAAGTAGCTGGTCAACGGTGACAAATCGTCGTCTATAGCAGCTCTTGCCGCCGCCTACATTTCCCTGATTATACATCCCAAAAAAATACCTTTGCATCTGTCTCCACTGAGAGCAACATTAACGAGTGATTGGGTTCCTTGTTCCAACCAAGATGCTACTTTTCCGATCAAAACACAGATCGGTGTTATGCCGAAAAGTGCATCCCTGCCGAGATATGCATCCTCTGTGGCGGGAGCGCACCTCGCTCTGTACAACTGAATATTAACGAAGAAAACGGATTAAAATGTGACCAACGCAGTTACTTGTTCTTAAATTAATGATATCAAAGCGTTTTATTAAACTGTTGTTATTTGGCAGATTCGTTTACAAAATTATGGGTGTTATCCATCCATCCATCCATTTTCTGATCCGCTTAATCCCTCATGGGGTTGCGGGGGTCTATCTCCAGCGTTCATCGGGCGAGAGGTGGGGTTCACCCTGGACAGGTCACCAGTCTGTCGCAGGGCTACGGGTGTTATGAACAACATTAAATCCAAAGTTTTTATCCGAGGTACGGCTGATTTATTTGTTGTGGTCTCTTGTCATTCACACACAACAATAAACCGTGAGAGCCTAGGTGAGTTTTGAAACTGCAAAGCTTTGTCTTAAGCAGAAGATCAAACATGCATCTACACAGCACAGCGTTCATTGACCAGTGTGATGCCTTCGCAAGCGACAGAAAGCTATGGTGCATTCAGGAGGATGGGACATTTCAAACTTACAAGGAAAGAGGCATAAAACGGAATAGAACTTAACTCATACAGTAATGTATTTATCCAGAAACAGCGTGGGCTTTCTTACAATACTGAATGCTCTATAATCGTATTTCTGATATTTTTTGATTATGCACATCTGTTAGCTTTTTATTCTGAAAAATCTATAATATTACATATAATATAATATTACAGCAGCAAATTATCAAGGTTTTCCAGGCGATGCATTTTGTGTTCGTCTCTAGAATCCTCCCCGATGATATGATATCGTGTGTGTGATGAGTGCAAGTGAAATTAAACTGATAGAAGATTTCGAAAGAGCAATTTGACTGAAATAAATTCAACATGTAAATTCAATTTCAAATTCCAACCCTGTATTTTTATCATAAGAATTTGACTTTGTTCGTGAAGAAATGTTACGATCGTTTTTAGAACAGAACTGTGAATAATAATATTAAGATGAATAGACCTCACCTAGTCTGATCTGTTTTATGTAGTGCTAGTAATTCAAATTAAACTAACTTTATGCAAATGGAGATTACCTTACCTTGTTAAAACATGATGAGAACATCATGTGAAAAAAATAATGTTTTAAGAATAAAAATAAAAAACAAAGGTTGTTTTTGAAGAATTGATCATTCACATTTTTTGCTTTTTATTCAATTTAAAACATGCACTCTGACTCTATTCTTTAAATAATCACCTGTCTTGAAAGCTTCCAAAATACATGAGGGAGACTCTATTTTTCAAAATTCTCCCCTCCGGGTCTCGGGCACCGGCATAAGTGCACCCTCCTACCCGATAGTGTGTGGCCTGCTACTGTAAAAAAGTTTGACTGCCCTGAGTGAGAGGCTGAGAAATGCTAATAATAAGGCATTTTCTCAACATGGATTATTCTAAGATCATGTTCTTTTTAATTTGTCATTAGGTTTTTATAGTTATTGACCACATCCACCAAATGTGGACAACAGCAACTCTTTGGGACAAAGTTAGCTATTAGTTTTTGGCACGGGAATAGTTAATAGTGAAGAATAGACAAGAAATGTTTTCATCTAATACAGTTTTTTACACTTATTATGCATTTGATCACTGTGCAAAATATTATAAAAAATTGTAAACTGTCAACACAAAACCACCAAGTGTGCAGAACACAAATGTCAAATCTCTGTCAAGTCTCTTAGTCATTACTGAACTCCGTTTAAAATGTGCCAGTATGTCACCAAGTCATTCCAAATAAAACGTAAACATGATAAGTTAACAAACATTTAGGTCGCATAATGTAGTTTTAATTAATTAATGTGATTCCAACATAGCAGGTCCCAGGATTTAGTCATCCATTAACACAGAGCGAAGTAACAGAGCAATAACTAGCAGTGTTTCCTGTTCCCTTCACATTTCCTTCAAGTGAATAGATTAATGCAGATATTAATAATGAGCTGACTTAGTTATTTGCTGGGAACCACAAACTAGGTTAAATTGTGTAATTAGTAAGTAAGCATACATATAGGTTTATATTTTAAGCAAGATAGGAAGTGTTTGTCTGTTGTTGTTCTTTTCAGGGAAGGTCATTGTTGATGTGAGTAACAATCGGAGAGTCAACCAGTATCCAGAATCTAATGCTGAGTATCTGGCTTCACTGCTGCCAGACTCTGACGTGGTTAAAGGCTTCAATGTCATCTCAGCTTGGGCCATGCAGCAAAGCCATCCAAAAGATTCCAGCACCCAGGTAAAACTGATCCTCGTCCACACCGGATTTTGGCACATTACAACTACAAGCTTTAATCTATTTCATTGGGAAATAGATAAACTACAAGCTTTAATCTATTTCATTGGGAAATAGATTAAAGGTATATAGCAACGTTATATGCTTATAAAAAAGCAAAAAAAATGTTTGATCATGACAAAATAAAGTTATATAAACCAAGCCTCCATCCTGATAATGTCTTGATGGTCCTTTTTGTGGATAAAAATAGTCCTAGCACTGGGTGCGATGACCAGATATAAACAGATGTGGTGCCATCTACCGGCAGTCTTGCTGAACTATCAAAGTGCTGGTTTAATTCAATTCAATTCAATTTTATTTATATAACGCCAAATCATGAAACATGTCATCTCAAGGCACTTTACAAAGTCAAGTTCAATCATATTATACAGATTGGGTCAGATTATACAGATTGGTCAAAAATGTCCTATATAAGGAAACCAGTTGATTGCATCAAAGTCCCGACAAGCAGCATTCACTCCTGGGGAACCGTAGAGCCACAGGGAGAGTCGTCTGCATTGTACATGGCTTTGCAGCAATCCCTCATATTGAGCAAGCATGAAGCGACCGTGGGAAGAAAAAGTCCCCATTACCGGGAAGGAAAACCTCCGGCAGAACCGGGCTCAGTATGAATGGTCATCTGCCTCGACCGACTGGGGATTACAGAAAACAGAGCAGAGACACAAGAGAGACAAAAAAGCACAGAAGCACACATTGATCTAGTAATCTGTTCTACATTAGATGGTAATAGCAGGTGATCTGTCTTCTCTGGATGATGTCACAGTTAACAGAACGCCAGACCAGGTGTACCTACTATGAAGATAAAAGAGAGAGAACAGAAAGTTAAAGCAGAAATGACAACACATAATGCATAATTGAAGAACAGTAGAACTCTATAGAGTGAGAAAATTAGATCCTGATATCCTCCAGTAGCCTAAGCCTATAGCAGTAAAACTATAAAGATAGCTCAGAGTAACATGAGCCACTCTAGTTATAAGTTTTGTCAAAAAGGAAAGTTTTAAGATTAGTCTTAAAAGTAGACAGAGTGTCTGCCTCACGGACCAAAACTATGAGTTGGTTCCACAGGAGAGGAGCCTGATAGCTAAAGGATCTGCCCCCCATTCTACTTTTACAGACTCTAGGAACCACCAGCAGACCTGCAGTCTGAGAGCGAAGTGCTCTGTTAGGAACATACGGGTAATCAGAGCTCTGATATATGATGGAGCTTGATTATTAAGGACTTTATACCTTAGAAGAAGAATTTTAAATTCTATTTTTGATTTAACAGGAAGCCAATGAAGGGAAGCTAAAATTGGAGAAATATGATCCCACTTGTTGATTTTCATCAGAACTCTTGCTGCAGCATTTTGGATCAGCTGAAGGCTTTGAACTGCATTTTGTGGACTTCCTGATAGTAAAGAATTACAATAGTCCAGCCTTGAAGTAACAAATGCATGGACCAGTTTTTCAACATCACTCCTGGACAGAATGTTTCTAATTTTGGTGATATTCTGGAGGTGAAAAAATGAAACTCTGGAAACCTGTTTAATATGGGGTTTAAATGACATGTCTTGGTCAAAAATAACACCAAGATTTTTTACTTTATTACCAGAGGCCAAGTTAATGCCATCCAGATTAAGTGATTGGTTAAGAAGTTTATTTTTTGAGGACACTGGCCCAAAGATTACAACTTCGGTCTTGTCAGAATTTAGATGCAGGAAATTTAAAGTCATCCAGCTTTTGATGTCATCAAGACATGACTGCAGTCGAAGTAACTGATTGGATTCATCAGGATTTATGGATAAATATAGCTGAGTATCATCATCATAACAGTGGAAATTAATCCCATGCTGTCTGATAATTTTAAAAGAGAATTGGTCCAAGGACTGAACCCTGTGGTACTCCACAGGTGACCCTAGAGTTTGAGGAAGATTTATTATTAACATGAACAAATTGGAATCTGTCCGATAGATAAGATTTAAACCAGCCTAATGCTTTCCCCTTAATCCCTACAGTATGTTCAAGTCTTTGTAGGAGAATATTGTGATCAAATGCAGCACTGAGATCTAACAGGACAAGTACAGACACAAGTCCATTATCTGAGGCCATGAGAATATCATTAGTGACCTTCACCAGAGCTGTTTCAGTGCTATGATGAGCTCTGAAGCCTGACTGAAACTCCTGAAGTAGGTCATTGCTTTGTAAATGTTCACAAAGTTGATTAGCAACTACTTTCTCAAGAATTTTAGATAAGAAAAGAAGATAAGATATAGGTCTGTAGTTTACTAACTCATCTTGATCAAGAGAAGGTTTCTTAAGTAAAGGTTTAATAACAGCTACTTTAAAAAGCTGTGGTACATATCCATTTACTAAGGATAGATTAATCATGTCTAAAATAGGGCCACTGATCAAAGGGAATATGTCCTTAAACAACTTGGTTGGGATTGGGTCTAACATACAGGTAGAAGGTTTAGATGAAGCTAAAATTTTAGATAGCTCAGAAAGCTCTACTGCTTCTAAACAGTTCAAACACTGCGCAGGTTCTAAAGATTCCTCCAATGCTGCCTCAATTACTGAGGACGAGGTAATCATGTTTGGGAGGATGCCAAATATTTTATTTTTAATGACATCAATTTTATTTATGAAGAATCCCATAAAATCGTTACTACTAAGAGCTAAGGGAATGGATGGATCAACGGAGCTGTGGCTCTGGGTAAGTTTAGCAACTGTACTAAAGAGAAATCTAGGATTATTTTTATTCCCCTCAATTAATGATGAAAAATATGCTGCTCTAACTCTCCGTAGGGTCTTGCTATACAACAATAGACTTTCCCTAGATTTGACTCAAATGTTATTAAAAAATGATCCGACAGGACAGTGTTGTGAGAGAATACTGTTACTTCTTCACAATCAATGCCATATGTCAGAACAAGGTCTAAAGTATGGAGCCGAGAGTGCGTCGGTTTATGCACATTTTGAGCAAAACCAATTGAATCTAAGATAGTTTTAAAGGCTACACTAAGGGAATCACTTTCAGTGTCAACGTGGATGTTAAAATTCACCCACTATAATAACCTTATCAGTATCTAACACCAAATCAGATAAGAAATCTGACAACTGATCCAAAAACTGAGTGTAAGGGCCTGGTGGACGATACAAAACAACAAACAGAAGAGGTTTTATCGCTTTGCAGTTTGGATGAGGGAAACTAAGGGTTAAATGTTCAAAAGAACTGTAATTATTAGTTGGCCTGGGACTAATTAATAAATCAGACTGAAAGATAGTTGCCACTCCTCCTCCTCTTCCCACAGATCTGGGAATGTGGAAATTTGAATAACTGGAGGGGGTTGACTCATTTATACTAACGTAGTCCTCTTGTAGCCAGGTTTCTGTGAGACAAAACAAATCAATCTGATTATCAGAAATCAATTCAATACCTAGCAAAGTCTTTGGAGGGAGAGACCTTATATTTAATAGACCACATTTAATTCTTTTATTTTTTGGTTCAAAGTGATCCGTATGGATTTGTATTAGATTTTTATGATTTGTTCCTTGATCAGTTTTTGATCTGTTAAGTTTTGGCCGTGGGAAAGCCACCGTCTCAATAGGGTAATGGGTGGGTAACAGTAGAGAAGCTGCAGAGAGGTGTGTTAAACTACGGCTCTGCTTCCTGGTCTGGACCCTGGATTGTCAGCATTTAGGAGAACTAATAAATCCGGCCAGATTCCTAGAAAGAAGAGCTGCACCATCCAAAGTGGGATGAATGCCGTCTCCCCTGATCAGACCACTGATCAGGAGAGTTTACTTAATTCATAAAATACTTTTGAATAATGCCTGACCAAGCCTGACCTTCTACAATGCCTCGCAGTAAAGCGGCAGCTCAGCGTGATCGATGACCAATTGTTATTAATTGAATACACTGAAATTAAGTAACTTTAAGAGCCTCATATCAGAAAATGTACTCACGTCAATCAACTCTGCGGTCACATCTGAGCAATCGGTAGGTTTAGGGTCCGCTTCAGTGAACACCAACAGTCATAATGTATTCCCACCGACACTCCAGTCTTTTCCCTGTTGGAATCATAAATTCTTGTTGTTGTTGTTTTTCACTGGATCTTGGACCATTCTGCATTGTTTCGCTCAGAGATCCTAATAGCTGGTAGCCGCTTCCTTGTTTTATCCCCTGCTGCGCATGCACATTGTGGTACTTCCTCTGTCATTAAAATTAAACACGAAAGGCTTTATTTGCTAACAAACTCAGCATAAACAAAGTGTAAGATGCCAAAATATTAACTAATATGCCAGCAGGATGTGATAATCTGTCAATTCAATAAAATTTTATTTATATAGTGCCAATTCATGATACACATCATCTCAAGACATACAGACTGGTCAAAAAAGGTTTCCTATCTAACAAAACCCAATAGATTGCATCAATTCTTGACAAGCAGCATTCACTCCTCATTAAGGAACGTGAGTGAGCTACTGATGTATAAATAAAAAAAAGTCAAATAAAGTGGCTATACACCTAATAACGTGCCTAGTAATATCTTAAATAGATGCATGCTCAGTATAAGGGATTACTGCGAAGCCATTGACCATGCAGACAACTGTCCACATACATTTATGCAGCAATACGCAGTCTCAGATGTTTGGCATCATTTCATTATTATCAGAAAATTTAGCTTTTTTTCTCCAGTGCATTCTACTTTCTTTAGAATCGACTTCTTTCTTTTGGATAACAAAGTGCTTTCCTTGGTTTGGTCATGTTGTTATAATCCCATCATAATCTCAGACCATTCTCCTGTCACTTTGGATCTCTCTCGCCCGGGCAGACCTACTTCACGGTCTCCATGGTGTTTTAATTAAATCTTATTTAATGATCCTGATTTGGTCAAAACTATTAATGACTGCTTATACCTGTTTGTTTTAACTAATGTCACTCTAGATGTTTCCGTAGCAACAGTTTAGGAGACATGTAAGGCATATTTATGGGGGTAGATAAAAGCTTACTCAGCATATCTTAGAAAAACAACCGCACAAAAAAGTCTTGCCCTATCTACTGCTATATCTGACCTGCAAACAAAATGTGCAGAGTCCGCAATCCCCAGACCTTATAAAAGGTTTGTTGATAAAAAAGGCAGAATTTGACACTCTTACCTCTGTCGCTGCTGTGGCATTATTAAAAACACATTATAGTTATGAGTTCGGTGACAAGTCCAGCTAAATTTTTGTGCATTAGATTTGGCAGAAAGTTTCTCTAGCACACTGTTAAAGAGAACATATCTAATGGGACTTCCATTAATCCACACGCGATCAACAATCAGTTTAGGGACCACTCACAATGAGGCAAACGACTATTTCCCTTATCCTAAAGAAAGATAAAGATCCACGAGTCTGCAATAATTACTGCCTGACTTCTTTTTTTTTATATTTATGATTTATTTGTGGGATCTTGAGTATAACAGATACATATTACACCTCATCCATGAAGTGAAATTAATACAAAGATTAATTTAGTGAAACAAGGTACTAACAATGAAAGAGTTTACCCCCAACTCCCACCCCCCGCCCCCTTCTCTCCCTTACAGAAAGTATATAAAATAGGGTATAACAGGTTTTGATACAGGTAATCTCGATAGTGATAATCTGATATAGGTCAACTAATAGAGAAGGCCTCATGTAGCTCTAGCTCTTTGTACTCTCTTTTATGCCTTCCCCTAGCAACATCCCCTGTATGTTACACTGTGGCCCCGGTAGTCATGTGGTTATTGCTCCCGCCTCCCAAGCGGTAGAACTGGGTTCTCCGGCCTACGCTGACAACACTTTTCACTTTCGGGAGTGTTGGCTCAGTGGTTAGAGCAGCGCGCTTGCACTCAGAGAAGGATGCAAGTACCCGGTTCGATCCCCAGCGCCTGCACTCTGGGTCCCTGAGCAAGACCCTTAACCCCAGATTGCTCCCCGGGCGCCGCACATGGCAGAACCACAACATTTTGGGATCCAAAGAATACCTCTTTTATCGACAATTGGGCTGGACGATAATTCAATAACAATATATATCGATCGATAGACGTGTGGCGCGATAGGAAAAAACAGTTTTTTTTCCCTCCTTTCAGCCTATCATATTAGTTGATGCTACAGTCACTACTTCCTCTCGACCAATCGTAATCGCGAAGCCAGGCACGCCGTCACAAAGCGCCGCCCTCTCAAACCACAACACAGAGCATGTGAATATGTCGCAGCAAGGAGCGGCGGAGGAAATGGTCCCAAAATAAGATAAGTTATTCTTCTTTAAAAGAACCAACTTTTTTATGGTTAAAAAAGTTGGTTAAATAAAGATTTAATTGGAATTCTGTGTTTGTGTTCTTTATTAAAATTAAATCATTTAGCAATATCATAAAACGTTCAGGCAGAGCTGCACATAAAATATGGTTTTAAATATTTTCAATAATTATCGATATCGATCAATATGCATTTTATTTTTATTGATAAGCTTTTTTTCTAGATCGTCCAGCCCTATCGACAATACACTCTAATCCTCTATTTCCACCTTCACTCATTGATAAGACTTTCTCAGTGTGGGAAAGCCATGGCCTTTTTTCTGTGAAAGGCCTATACTTAGATGGAACCTTTGCTTCATAAACTCAATAATCCTCAAAGTTTTACATGCCAGGTGTCCACTTTTTTAGATTTATCCAATTTAGGGATTTTATTTGTTACCGTTTACCTAGTTTTCAGATAATCCCTGCTTCCACTATGGCTGATAGACTGTTAGAAATCAGTCCCACTCCAAAGGGTACGATATCATAAATATACAACCTTCTAATGTCCAATTCGACTTCAGGGTCTAGCCAGCTTCACGTTACTTGGTCTAACGACCTTAATATTGAGATTGATGATGAAATGTGGTAAACTATTCTAAAACGCATTCACTCTTCATTAGTCTGTGGCTGACACAGAATTATCTAGTGTAAAGTAGTCCATAGAGTACACTGGTTCAAAAGTAAACTGGCTCGAATCTTTCCAGACATGTATTCAAGTTGTGTGAAGTGTGGTTTGGGCCCAGCCACTCTCAGTCATATGTTTTGGACCTGTCCCTTTCTATCCCAATTTGGGAAATCTGTTTTTGACTCACTTTCTGTAGTCACCTCGACCACAGTATAGTCTTCTCCACTCACTGCTTTATTTTGGGTCCTCCCCAAAAAACATTTACTGTCACCCCATCGTGCTGACTTTGTAGCCTTCCTCACACTACTGGCTAGACATATTATACTGCATTGGAAGAATCCTCTCCCATCCACACATTCTTGCTGGATAAAACATGCCCTTTCTTTCATGAAATTGGAAAAAAACTTAGGTATTCTCTCAAAGGCTCTGAAGTCACATTTTCAAAAATCTGGTCACCGCTATGTCATTGAGACATCCTCGATGTGACCCCATGAGTGGTGATCCCCCTCATTCTCTAATTATAATGTTGCACACCCTTTGTTCTTCTGTGTTTATTATTTAGTTATTTACTTCTTATCCACTTACTTATGGAAATATTTGCTGGGTTTTTGTGTCATTTGTGTTATCTGTGGCTTTTGTTTTGTGTTCTATTGGTTCGGGTTTATTATTCAACTTACTGTTTCATGGTATAACATGGATGTCCATATATTGTGTTAATTGTTGTGTTTAAATCATAAATAAATAAATCATAAAAAAGGTTGTTCCTGGGGATTCTGCTTCTCACTCTGTACATGCTGGCAACATGTCGGCTGCTTATGGTCAAGTCTGTCTCAGCCTACACACCTGGTCAAGTCATCCTTTGGCTGCATGGCCCAGTCAAATCTGTCCCTCCCTGCAACACCTGATCAAGTCCATCACCTGTTTTAAAATAAACCTTTTTAGAGATCAACTGATACAGTTTTTTTAAGGCCTATACCAATATCCGATTACTTGGATGCCACATATGTTATGCTGAAGGACAAAATTTTATATTTTGTTCCACTGATTAAGAGACTGAAAGAGACTTAAAAAATATTCACCAGTACTAGAGATGAAAATAAGAAATCTGGAAGAGGAGTATAGAGGAGCATTAAAGGCCTTCTATTACCACAGGTCATCAACCGCCACTCTGAAATCAACCACTAAGGGCCATCCTAATAATCATAACATTCACACCTCAGATCCTGTTCACATCATGAAGGATGCTTCAGATCCTGTTCATGTCATGGAGGGTCTAGAAGACACCTCAGAGCCTCATAATGCCGTTTCTTTCCCAGAGGAGTCCTCAGATTCTGTTCCAAACTCCAAGGGTCTGATGGACACCTCGGCTGGTGCTCTCGTCACTGCGGGTCCGGTGGACGCCTTAGCTCCAGGTGGATCAACCTCCAGTCAATGCACCAGAGTTTGTCGAGAAGAGGGTCCAGGGGGACCTGTCTCCAGCATGTGCACCAGAGATGCTCGATGAGGGTGCTCAGGTGGGCTTGCTGGCTGCCGCTGAGGTTTGCCGAGAGCTCACCCAACTATCTCAACATTCAGGGTCTCATTGAGACGCCAAGCATTCAGGGCCACACAGTTACTACAAGGACCTTAAGCAGCTGCAAGGGATCTTGTTGTCTGAGCTGCATGGGATCTTGTTACCAGAGCTACTGTGAGGCAAGCTTCTGGACACATCAGACCCCTTGCTCCAGGTCATGTCTGACGCTAAGCTCCAAGCCATGCCTGTCGCCAAGTTCCAGACCAGATACAGGTCACTCATACAATGTTCTTGTCTGAGACAAGAGCCCTGCACGATCGTCAACAGCCTCCTAGAACTCCCCTCCGCCGCCGCCGACCTCCAAGAACTACACTCCGTAGTCGGCGATCTCTAGGACACCTACTAGAGATCCTGCTCTGCAGTGGACAGCCTCCAGGCCGCCCACTACTATGCCGAGGTCTGCTTCCGAAGATCTACGTCTGGGACGCCCTCTGAGACGTCTGCCTGAAATCTTAGTTTGCCCTGTTTTAGGTTGTTTTTGTTTTGTCCCTGCCTTCATCATCTGGATAAGTCCATCACCTGTTTTAAAATAAACCTTTTAAAACATTACATTGTGTCTGGTCCGAATATAGGGTTCCCAGAGCTCTCATTCATTACACATCCAGGAGTGACTGTTGCAAGTCATTGACCTGATGCAATCTAGTGACTTGAGTTTTCCTAGACAGAAATCTTTGTAAACAATTTGAATACTAAACTAAACTTAACAGCAGTTTTAAAAGGATTAAAAGGATCAGTTGGATGCATATACATTCATATTAGAATTTGTCTGGTAGGAATGAATTTACCTTTTTTATTAATTGCCTTGAGAAGATGTACTGTGAATTGGGGTTATATAAATAAACTGAATTGAATTGATGGTGACAGCAAAGCTCCTAAGCTCAAGGAAAAGTGTAATGCCTAGATCTCAGAGGCAGCTTGGTTAAAAACTAGATCACTATCATATATTTTTAACCATCTCCCCTCTTTGCCTTCTTTCTTCACCTTTGACCAGTATTTCTCACTCTGACCCTGGCTCTGATAGGTGTTTATCTGCAGTGACTCGATAGAGGCTCGTCAGCTGGTGATGGAATTGGCACGTCAACTCAACTTCCACCCCGTGGATATGGGCCCCCTCTCTTTGTCCCGTTACATCGAGAATATCCCTATCCAGTTATTCCCTGGTTGGAAAGGCCCCGTCCTTGCTGCTGTTGCCCTCTCCATCTTCTTTTTTGGTTACTCTTTTGCACGTGATATAATCCACCCATATGTGAAACACAAGCAGAGTGACTTCTACAAGATTCCCATAGAGATAGTGAATCATACGTTGCCCAGTGTTGCTATCACTCTCTTGGCCCTAGTGTACTTGGCTGGCCAAATGGCGGCTGCACACCAGTTGTACAGTGGAACCAAGTACAAGCAGTTCCCTCACTGGTTGGAAGGCTGGCTGCAAAGCAGGAAGCAGTTAGGTCTGATCAGCTTTTTCCTGGCTGCTGTCCACGTTCTCTACAGCCTTTGTCTGCCATTGAGAAGATCTGAGAGGTACCTGCTGCTCAACACTGCCTACCAGCAGGTTAGTAATGAAAAGATGGTAATGTAAAGTGAACTTTACTTAAGAAAATAAGTATATTTTGTCTAAATCTTCTGGATTTCACTTAGCAGGGCCTTATATCAAATTTCATGCAAATAGTATTTGAAATGTGTGGACGATATAAATGAGAACTCTGTGTTGGACACCATGAGAACTAAAATGCTATTCTTAGTAAACGATAATGGATAATGGGTGTGTGAGTGACAGGAAGGCTGGTGGAATAGTGAAGTTGCATAAAGTATTGGATAAGTTTAGGTGCAGTGTTGTGAAAAAGTTTTTGCTACCTTACACATTTCCCACATAAAGAAGTTTGAAAATCATGGCACTTATAAAGGGCAAAACTATCCAATCCAACCTGGTCAAATGTGAAAATTTAATTCCTCCCTAAACCTAATAACTGCTTGTTCCACCAGACAACTGCCATCAAGTGTTTGTTATAACTAACCATTAGTCTTTTCCATCGTTAACCCCTTTTCTATTGAAAGCCCAAGGCTTTTTTTTACCCCGGTAAACTAAAGCCTGAGGCTTTTGGGTTTTTCTGTTTCCATTAGCTAGGGGTCATTTATGTAAATCAACCCAATGACGTATGGGCTGTAGTGATGAAAAACTGCAGTCACACTCCGGTCCAGTAAGAGGCACCAAGGAGATGGCGGTCAAACAAATAAAGGCAGACAAGTTGTATTCATATTCTGCCAATCAGTAGTGATGGGCACTACCGTTCTTTTGAGTAAACTGAATCACTAGAATCAGTATATTAAAATGATTAATTCACCAAATAATTAAAGGGTAACTAACCCCCAATAAGCTGTTAACATGGTTGTCTTATAATACTGTCTACATATCCTGATCATTATTTTGAAAAATGAGTGCTTATTTGTTAAACTCCTGCTGTTGTGTCTAAAATCGTCAGTGTGGCACCCTCCCTGGGTTAAACAGTGGTCTTGCATTCAATTGAGAATTAACATTGCTTTTGGTTGACCTGATGTAATTTTGATGTAGTGACATCAGTAGCCCTGCCGCTATGGGGTATAAAAGTAGCTTCATCTTAAAAAAAAAACAGCTTCATCTTGTGCCTCCATAGAGAGCAATGTTGATCTTTTTAAACCCTCTCGCAACATTTTTTTATTAAAAAAAGCGCCTGGAAACAAATCTACCAAAAGTTTGGCAAATTTACGTGAAAGCACCCGATTGTTCTGTGAGGACGCAATGAAGTTGGTTTTGGGTTGATAGTCATGCTCAGTGGCTTCAACAGCCAGCCAGCAGACCGAGAGTGGCAAACCTAGATCAGCCTCCCTGTATCAGGTCGAACAGGGAGGCTGATCTGGGTCTGCAAAAAACAAATAAAAGTTGCGTGCTTCTGTCTCTTGCTTTGTTCGGTGACCGACGCGCAAGCCCACAGCCTGGGAGTCAGTGCGAAATCTCTCTCTCTCTCTCTCTCTCTCTCTCTCTCTCTCTCTCTCTAGAAAGATTTTTTTAATTTATATATTTTTTTATCATTTACCATATATCGCAGATTTCTTTAGTGTCAATGTTGCAAACAGGAGTTTGGGTGGGGTGGGGGGGCAGGCATTTCCCTTTCCCAGGAATTTCTAGGGCAGTTGAAAAACAAACGAAGAACGGAGCTGGGCAAGCCGTGTAGGGTGGGTGGAACTGCTGCTAAAGTTAGAGAGACAAGGCTGGTGGATATAATGGACTAACAATGTTAAAAGTGCAGCTGCCGAGGAGGAGAGCAGGTAGACCACAGTGGAAGCTAATGGATGTAGTAAAGGAGGATATGCAGAGCGAGGATGCTACGAGAGATTTTTATATCATATCATCATCATCTTTTTTTTAGCTCGATCATGTAATTTTATAACCTGACAACAGCCAGCTGCATGTATCGCTCCGCCTAGCTCCACTCACATACATCTGGGACACGGCCATAGGAATTGCCTTTACTGAAGGCTGGGCCTTATCAAAACTCCTTGCATATGATTGGATAAGCCACTTGTCTGTCATCTTTATCGACGTGCTATTTCAACCAGTCACACCGAAGCTAACCCGTGACGCTGATGAGACCGACGCCGGAAAAAAAACACCTTTTTTTTTTTTTTTTTTATGTGTTTGCGGCTGTAGTGCAGGGTTTCCCGCAGCGCTATTTTGGCGAGGCGACCGCGGAAAACGTGTCGTCCACCCCCCCCTGCTCCGCGAGCCGGTCCGCGGAAAACGTGTCGTCCACCCCCCCGCTCCGCGAGCCGGTCCGCGGAGAAAAAGTCATCCACCCCCCCCCCCCCCCCCCCCACCCCCGCTCCGCAAGTCGGTCCGCCTCGCATAAGCAAATTCCTGCGGGAAACACTGTAGTGGTCACACCGAAGCTAAGAAGAGGGGGGAAGACAGGCGGCAAAGCGCCGCGGGTCGGAGTCGATCCCGGGCCGACCGCGTCGAGGACTAAAGGCCTCCCAATATGGTTCGCGCTAACCGCTAACCGGTCCGGAGCGCGTCCGCGTACGCGCCCCGGAAAACAAAACTTGCCAAATCCGGTCGGGAGAAGGGCGAAAACATGGTTTCCACCAACAAAAGCCTTCAGAGCCGTTCTCTGATGTTCTTTTAATGAAACAATATCAAGTAGATTGGACAACACGGAAGAAATAACACGGAAGAAATAGCAGCATCAATGCTAACGCTTGCTTCCTCGATGCGAGCCGCCATTGTTGTTGGAATCTCACGGTGGCTTCTCCACTACGTCACATCCATGAAACACCCGCCCTGCGTCCTGATTGGCCAGACCAAAAATTTGCTTGGGGAAATCACTTTCAATGAGCCGTGTCCCAGATGTATGTGAGTGGAGCTAGGCGGAGCGATACATGCAGCTGGCTGTTGTCAGGTTAGTAATTTTATACCAAATTACAAAAAAGTTACATCACAGCACCGTACATAGTGTAATCTCACATCATAGCAAAATAGCAAGAAATGTGTTCTGAGCAAGCAAAAACACCCACAGAAGATGGCTGTGTCAAAAAAGTCCAAAGCTCTAGTGTAGGGAAAATATAAATGATCAGGTCAGGGATCAGGATGGAGAAAGTTTCAGGAAGAACAGACAAGGTGATGAAAGGAACAGGAATTGCACATTTAGATCGTAGTCTCAAAAGCATTTGGGCTAAAAATCTACAAAAAGTTAATAGCATTGCTTAAAGCATTTGTGGTTATGTAACCACTCACGTAACATGATTAAAAGTCTCCCTGATTCCTGACCCAAAATGGAAGCCCCTCATTGCTGCGTAACTAAGGGAGGATCCAAAAGGACATGTTGGCCTTAGATCAGCCAGAAAACAAATAAGATGAACCAAGAGGTTGTAAATGTTATCTCATAATTTATATAAAAAATATCAATAAAGTACAGGAATGTGAGGTGTTTTGATAAGTTCAGGAGTCTCAATCAGAACCTTAAAGTGTGCTCAAACCACTATGGACCATTCTGAATTATCAGGTAAAGAATAGCTGTACAGACCGTGTCCGAGCTGGTTTCTGTCTTTAGTATTGTTTCGATTCTAAGACATCTCATTCATATCTCTGATGTTCAATTTGCTAACTCACCTGTGAAAACTATAAGCCATACATGATGAATAAAATCTCAACATTTTCCAACAGATTAATGCTAATGTGGAAAATTCATGGAACGAGGAGGAAGTGTGGCGGGTGGAGATGTATGTTTCCTTTGGAATCATGAGTTTTGGACTCATGTGCCTCCTGGCTATCACCTCCATTCCTTCTATCAGTAACTCTCTCAACTGGCGGGAATTCAGCTTTATCCAGGTACAAACTTGTTTCTCAAGAGATGGATAAGACTTGTGTCCACTGAATCTGTGATATCTAATCAAAACACAAAGATTAATTCTTTATTAATCAAAATGGATAAATAAAAAGCTAATAGATATACTTTATATATTTAAGGATAATCACTTACATCAGAAAGGGCATTTGTCCTTCTGTTCATGTTTCGTTTCATGTCCCTTTAATTTTTTACTAAAAACAATGTTAAAAACTTTATTTAAAAAATTATATTTCACAGTTTAAAACACTTTGCATTCATTTATGTGAGAATGGTCAGATGACCAGACTGCTTCCTCCTTCAAGGGATGAGGATTAAGTTATTTTTGCCAGGTTAATCATGATCCCTGCAGATAAGACTGTCCGTTATTTCAGATTGTTCTCACTCATCAATAATTATCATTATCAGACAGTTTACTGACAGTCAGGGCTCAGAGTCTGCATCAGAGTAAGCACTTTTCAGTTTAGGTCAGAATTACTGCAGGTATCCCCACTCCTTTTAAACAGACTTTATTGCCTTAACACTATCTGGCGCTAATGAGCTATAAGGCATCCCACAATCCTTTGCCTGACATATGAGTACAGCCCACCTCATGGAAATCAATGAAAATATCCAGAGAGAAGAGAGTACGCACTTTGTAGTTCATTTTCGGAAGGTTGTAGGCCCGAATTTGACTCGCATCATCCATATGCGTTTCCATTATGCAATGACGTCAGAGTTAAAGGTTGTCTGAAAATGGCTCCTTTCCTACCCACGATAGGGTTCTTACTGTTGACCCCATGAAAGTTCAAAGAGCCGGAGTTAGGAGTTATAATTAAGGGTATTCAGATGGAGCCTGAGAAGCTGTTTCCTGTATAACGAATTGGTCAAACAGCTGCTACAATTAATGACACACTGTTTATGAGGCTTACCACTTTTTGGATACCAATGCTACCCATGCATGGTATGCTAGCTTCAGTGAAACATTATCCACCACAAATATTCACAAATATTCTTTTCCAAGTCTAGTCTCAAGTTATTCAACTCAAGTTAGAGGCAATGACTCTGATGACTGAAATATTATGTTTCCCCGTCAAATCTCCAACATCTAGGTCCCCTCTACCTCTGCATCACTGTAAATTAGTCCCTATACCCAAATTATTACATGAAAATTTGATAATTATCATTCAATCTAATATTTATCAATAGTCATCTTTAATTTCTTAACATGAATTGCCATTTAAATATCAGCTAAAAGCTGTTTTTTATTAGTTTGAAAACTGATTAACTTTATTAATTACCTCATTAGAAATAATGAGAATAGATAAGAGAATATTGGAGGTAAGACTTGTATTTTGTTCTGAAATGGTCCAGTCATTTATTAACTCTCAGCAGGTATTGCCCTGAGTAAAAAAACACACACAACAGAATTGTAAAAACAATGTGAACCTGATCCCAAAACAAACCCATCTCAATGTACAGATTGACAGACAGAGCCGTTTTTTAGTTTTCATCATGAGTTTTATTGTTCTTTTTCCTGTAGTCCACTCTGGGTTACATCGCCCTTCTCATCGCTACTTTCCATGGCCTGCTCTTTGGCTGGAAACGGGCCTTTGATGAGGATGCCTACCGCTTCTACCTGCCCCCCAGCTTTGTGGTGTCCCTGGCTCTGCCTGTCTGTGTCATACTGGGAAAGGTTCTAATGTTGCTCCCCTGTGTAGGCCACAAACTTCACCAGATTCGCAAGGGTCAGGACACCAGTCCTTACAAGGGCCGGCGTCTGGAGCCAGTTGGCTCAGCGGCAAACATTTCACCTGAGAGAGTTACCATTATGTGATTCTTTTCATACTTTCTGATTTTAGCTCTAAGAACATAATACTGTCTTTCTCTGAAGAGTTTTGCTGATTTCTGTGCTCTGGACAAGTGTACTGTTCTTTACTCCACAGCTACTGACCATGTTAGGTCTCATGTTACAGTTTTTCCCAAAAAAGCTGTTGCACTGAAAAATCTTTACTTAACATCCCTTCCGAATAAGAAGTTGTTCTCCTGTGTTTCAAAAACACAATGTTCTCATTTTTTTTTTTTTCTTTTGTTGGAAATATTAATTTTCTACCAAAAAGGGAAATTCTGGCACTGCATAGTCTCCTAAATCAGATGTTAGTGTCTGGATGTTTCCTAACGTCCAAGAGAATATTTGTCACTAATATGTAGTAGAAATGAAAAGGATGATTCAGCAGTTTAAATCTTTCATGAAGTTGAGCAAAATGAACAAATAACAGTCCCAGTGGCTCATTCAAATTCAGATTAAAAGAGATCCTAAAGGGAAATTATATACAGTTTTATTTTTCAACACGTAGATGCTGATGACTGAAGGGAGGAAGGATCTCCTGTAGAGCTCGGTCTTTCAGTGTTTCTGGAGAAGCCTCTGACTGAACATACCACTGATTAAGAGGATGCTTAGGGTTGTCAATAATGTTCTTTTTATGAAGAGTCCTTCTTTGCATAGTCACCTTCAGAGGTTCTAGAAGAGTCCCTAGAACAGAGCTCTTGTTGAGCTTCTTTAAGTCAGTTGCTCTGATGCTGCTACTCCAGCAGATGATGGCAAAGGAGATCACACTCTTCACAACAGACTTATAGAAGACTTGCAGCATCTTGCTGCAAACCCTGAAAGAACAAAGCTTCCTCAGCAAGTACAGTCTGCTCTGTCTCTTCTTATAGACAGCTTCACAGTTGCGTCTCCAGTCCAGTTTGTTGTCCAGGTGAACACTGAGGTATTTACTCCACCACTTCTTCTCCCAGTATGGTAATCGTGTTGGTACAATTCCCATTTCTCCTGAAATCTCCAACTATCTCCTTTGTTGTATCCACATTCAGAATGAGATGAATGTTTACAAACCATGCCACAAAGCGGTCCACCAGCTCCCTGTACTCAGCTTCGTGTCCATCTCTGATGCATCCAGCGACTGCAGAATCATCAGTCTGTCTTGTATTAGAAGTCTGAGGTGTAAATAGTGATAAGTAATGGTGAGAATACAGTCCCTGTGATGCTCATGTGCTGCTGACTACCTGGTTAGACACACAACCCTTCAATCTCATAAACTGTGGACTGTTTGTCAAGTAGTCTATGATTCAGGCGATTGTAGAGGCCTCCACCTGAGTGTTCTGGAGTTTCTGACAAAGCAAATCAGGCTGAATTATGTGAAATGCACTGGATAAATCACCTACTGACAGATAGCTTACAAGAAGTAATCAAACCACTGGATATCCTGACATAATCCCCCAGGCCCACTTCTTCACTAGAACAAAGAGGCTGCAGGCTTGTTTATGTGGGAATGATTCAACGCAGCTTGACCACTGTTTTGGAGTTGATTCAACTGATATTTGTTTTCAGTAAGGTTTCAATTTAAAAAAATATCGATAAGTCTTTTTGCATACATGTTTTCATTGGTTTTTGTTTGTCTGTGTTTCAATAAAGTTATTCATTTGGAGACAAAATGGTATATTTTGGCTTATTTTGTCTTTATTTATTGACGTTATGTAGTGTACAGTGGTATATTTTGGTGATTCATGGGGTAAATGTTATGAGCCAAGCCTGTGTCATATGCAGAAGCAGTCTTACAATAGAAATAAGCCCTTTTTATTTGACAAGATTCCATTTTATGCGGTGAAAAACACCTTTGTCACAGTTTTGGGCACGTTTGGCTAAATTATTCCAAAACACAGCTTCTAGGTTTTCAAGAGTTTTCATGGTGTTTTATTGTATTTATGTAGAAAACATTTTGGGCGAGGCGCAAAAATGTATATTTTTTTGCCCCCATTATTCAACCACCAATAAATGAGACATGGTACCGGTTGCAATAGTAGTTGCACTAGGAAAATGTTTCTAATCTTTACACAGACACCAAACGTTCGCAATGAAACTTAACTATGGAGCTACCCTGCTGAATTCTCCTGCTGTTCTCCAATTTTGTATTTTTTGTTTTAAACTTTTTTCATGAGCCTGGCCGGGCTCAGCCCCGAAGAGGTGACATGGGTCCCCCATCCGATGGGCTCACCACCTATGGGAAGGGCCAAAGGGGTCGGGTGCGTTGTGCAATGGGTGGCGTTCTGATCCTCGGCTGCAGAAGCTGGCTCTTGGGACGTGGAATGACACCTCTCTGGTGGGGAAGGAGCCTGAGCTCGTGCGCGATGTTGAGAGGTTCCGACTAGAGATAGTCGGGCTCACCTCGACACATGGCTCTGGCTCTGAAACCAGTCTCCTTGAGAGGGGCTGGACATTCTCTGCCGGGGGCAACTACAGAGTGAGAGGCGCCGAGCTGGGGTGGGCATACTTGTTGCCCCCCCATCTCGGTGCCTGTACGTTGGGGTTCTCCCCGGTGAACCCCGCAATTGTGTGGGGGGACGGGTTCTGACTGTTGTTTGTGCTTATGCGCCAAACAGCAGTTCAGATAACCCACCCATTTTGGAGTCCTTGGAAGGGGTACTGGAGAGTGCCCCTCCTGGGAACTCCCTCGTTTTGCTGGGGGACTTCAACGCTCACATGGGCAATGACAGTCGGACCTGGAGGGGCGTGGTTGGGAGGAAAAGCCCACCTGATCTGAACTCGAGTGGTGTTCTGTTGTTGGACTTCTGTGCTCATCATGGATTGTCCATCACAAACACCATGTTCAAGCATAAGGGTGTCCATATATGCTCTTGGCACCAGGACACCCTAGGCCGTAGTTCAATTAACGACTTTGTTGTCGTTTCATCTGATCTGCGGCCGCATGTCTTGGACACTTGGGTGAAGAGAGGGGCGAAGCTCTCCACTGACCACTACCTGGTGGTGAGTTAGCTCCTATGGCAGGGGAGGAAGCCGGTCAGACCGGGCAGGCCCAAACGTACTGTGAGGGTTTGCTGGGAACGTCTGGCAGAGTCCCCTGTGAGACGGAGCTTTAACCCCCACCTCCGGGAGAACTTTGAACACATCCCGAGGGAGGCGGGGGACATTGAGTCTGAATGAACCATGTTCCGCGCCTCTATTGTTGAGGCGGCTAGTCGGAGGTGTGGCCGCAAGGTTGTCGGTGCATGTCGCGGTGGCCACCCTCGAACCCGCCGGTGGACACCAGCGGTGAGGGAAGCCGTCAAGCTGAAGGAGGAGTCCTACCGGGCTGTGGGACTCCGGAAGCAGCTGATGTGTACCGGCAGTCAAAGCCGCAGTCGGCTCGGCTGGTCGCCGAGGCAAAAACTCGGGCGTGGGAAGAGTTCGGAGAGGCCATGGAGAAAGACTTCCGTACGGCTTCGAAGTGATACTGGTCCACTATCCGGCGTCTCAGGAGGGGGAAGCAGTGCAGTACCAACACTGTTTATAGTGGGGGTGGTGTGCTGCTGACCTCGACTCAGGACGTCGTGCTTCGGTGGGCGTAATACTTCGAAGACGTCCTTAATCCCACCAACACGTCTTCCATTGCAGAAGCAGAGCCTGAGGACTCTGGGTCGGGTTCTCCCATCTCTGGAGCTGAGGTTGCCAAGGTTGTTAAAAAGCTCCTCGGTGGCAAGACCCCGGGGGTGGATGAGATTCGCCCTGAGTACCTTAAGGCTCTGGATGTTCACAGGACCGAACAATTTGATCAGTGTTGGAAGATTTGGGTAGACTATGTAAAACCTAAAAGACCTGATTTCATTTTTAAAGACCAAACTTGTTAAACTCCCTCAGCAACCCACTCTCTTAGAATAGCCATGCTTTATAATTATCTTATATTATATTGTTTTGTTACTGTTTCCCCCCCCCTTTTTTTTTTTTTCCACACTTTCTTTTCTTTATAATCACTTTAAAATCTCCCTCAGAGAAGTGTAGTTACATTTTTGATTTGACTGTTATAAGGCAATGGTCTATATGTTAATCTTATTTCAAATGTTGAAGTTAGTTTGATGATGCCTATTGTCATGTAAACGATACTTTCTCGAGAACCAATAAAGATATAATAAAAAAAAATAAATAAAGGCTCTGGATGTTGTGGGGCTGTCTTGGTTAACGCGGCTCTGCAGCATTGCGTGGACATCGGGGGCAGTTCCCCTGGATTGGCAGACTGGGGTGGTGGTCCCCCTATTTAAAAAGGGGGACCGGAGGGTGTGTTCCAACGACAGAGGAATCACACTCTTAAGCCTCCCTGGTAAGGTCTATTCAGGGGTTCTGGAAAGTCGAATCTCTGATTCAGGAAGAGCAGTGTGGTTTTCGTCCTGGCCGTGGAACACTGGATCAGCTCTACACCCTCAGCAGGATCCTGGAGGGGGCATGGGAGTTTGCCCAACCAGTCTACATGTGTTTTGTGGACCTGGAGAAGGCATTCGACCGTGTCCCCCGAGGGATCCTGTGGGGGGTACTCTGGGAGTATGGAGTACCGGGCCCTTTAATAAGGGCTGTCATCTGTGCTCGGGGAAGGCGGGCCTTTGGTTCTCCACAACCACTATCAAGCTATTTCCTTCTGGATAATTTTCACCTAAACTAGTGCACTTTCACAAACTCCCACAGGTGCTGGGTCCCAGGTATTAAATGTTCACTTATATACAGTAATCTTATAATTTATTTATTTATGTTCTTTCACTTTCTTTTTTCAGGTATCACATTACACATGTCAGCTTACATAATAATATATATGATTTAGCAATGGCATCTAGGTGTTATTCGATTGTATCTGTAGCTTTATGTCTGTTGGTTGTGCTGTTCTTTTTGCATCTCTCTTTCCAGGTGACGGAACAGATGGAGAAGGTTTTATAATTCTCTCCCTTTTATCTCTTCTTTCTTTCACCTCTACTCTTTTTTTTCTTCTTTTCTTTCTCTTTCGCTTCTTGTTCTTCCTTTACTCTCCCATTGTAATGTCCATATAATTTGAAATTCTCCCTGCAGGAATCACAATAAAGCTATTTACAAGCATAAATCAAGTAGAGCACTATGGCGAAAGCTGTTCGCTCCACTTGTAAAAGCAAAATCTGTCGAGCTCTATCTGGCATTGAGACATCAATTCCTATTGCCACATTGCTGGACAGGACACTGGGAAAAAAATAAAAATAAAATAAATAAGGGCTGTCAGGTCTCTGTATGACCGGTGTCAGAGTCTGGTCCGCATTGCCGGCAGTAAGTCGGACTCGTTTCCGGTGAGAGTTGGACTCCGCCAAGGTAGCCCTTTGTCACCGATTCTGTAAATAACTTTTATGGACAGAATTTCTAGGCGCAGCCAAGGTGTTGAGGGGATCCGTTTTGGTGGCCTTAGGCAAGGCAAGGCAAATTTATTTATATAGCACAATTCAGTACAGAGACAATGCAAAGTGCTTTATATGATTAAAATATAGGAATAAAAGCAAGTAGGGATAGAATGTAGAAACAAAAAAGAACATTTAAAAACAGTAAAACAGTTTAACTTGAACATTCAAAGGCAATTTTAAACAAATGTGTTTTTAATCTCGATTTAAAGAAACTCAGGCTTTCCACACTTTTACAGTTTTCTGGAAGTTTGTTCCAGATAAGTGGAGCATAGGAACTAGATGCTGCTTCTCAGTGTTTGATTTGTGTTCTAGGTATGCAGAGAAGGCTGGAGCCAGAAGACCTGAGTGGTCTGGAGGGTTTATACGCTGATAACAAGTCTGTGATGTATTTAGGTGCTAAGCCATTTAGGGATTTATAGACTAACAGAAGTATTTTAAAGTCTATTCTCTGAGATATAGGGAGCCAGTGTAAGGACTTTAGAACTGGGGTTATGTGCTCTACTTTCTTAGTCTTAGTGAGGACGCGAGCAGCAGCGTTCTGGATCAGCTGCAGCTGTCTGGTCCACTTTTTAGGCAGACCTGTGAAAACACCGTTGCAGTAATCAATTCGACTAAAGATAAACGCATGGATTAGTTTTTCCAGATCGTTCTGAGTCATTAGTCCTTTAATCCTGGAAATGTTCCTCAGGTGATAGAAAGCCGACCTTGTAATTGTCTTTAGATGCTTTTGAAGGTTCAGGTCTGAGTCCATCACTACACCCAGGTTTCGGGCCTGATCGGTGGTTCCTAGCTGAAGCGACTGAAGCTGTGTACTAACTTTTGATCTCTCCTCTATTGGTCCAAAGATTAGTACTTCAGTTTTATTTTTATTCAATTGAAGAAAGTTTTGACACATCCAGGCATTGATTTCTTCTAGGCATTTACTCAGTGCCTAAACTGGTTTATAGTCACCTGGTGACATTGTGATGTAAAGCTGTGTGTCGTCTGCATAGTTATGGTAGCTGATGTTATTTTTTTATTATCTGAGCTAGAGGAAGCATGTAGATATTGAAGAGGATGGGAAACCCAGGATGGACCCTTGGGGAACCTCACATGTAATTTTTGTCATCTGGGATGTAAAGTTACCTACTGACATAAAAAAGTCCCTGTCCTTTAAGTAGGATTTAAACCAGTGGAGAGCTGTACCAGAGAGGCCGACCTAGTTTTCCAGGCGTTCTAACAGGATGGAGTGATCGACAGTATCAAATGCTGCACTGAGGTCCAATAGTACCAGCACGGTGTTTCTTCCACAGTCTGTATTTATATGGATGTCATTAAACACCTTGATAAGGGCGGTCTCTGTACTGTGGTGAGCACAGAAACCAGACTGGAAAACGTCAAAGCGGCTGGTCGTTGTTAAGAAGGTGTTTAATTGTTGAAACACAGCTTTTTCAATAATCTTACTGATAAAGGGGAGGTTTGAGATGGGCCTGTAGTTCTGGAGTAGTAGTTTGTCTAAATTGTTATTTTTCAGCAGTGGTTTGATAATTGCTGTATTTAGTGACTTGGGGAAAACACCTGACAGAAGGGACACATTTATTATCTGAGTCAAATCAGACGCTATGACAGGTAAAACTTTCTTAAGGAAAACTGTGGGTAGAACATCAAGGCAGCAGGAGGGGGAACTTAGATGCTGCATGATCTCCTGTAAGCTTTTGGAGTTTATTTGGCTGAATTGGGACATTTTGTCAGGATAAGTCCCAGTTGGATACAGCTTTGGTTCTAGAGTTGGTATGGATGTACAAACTGATCCTCTAATTTTTAGAATTCTTTCGGTAAAAAAGTTAGCAAATTCATTGCAGGCCCTGGTGGAGTGGAGTTCGGAAGCCACTGACACAGGAGGATTTGTTAATCTGTCAACTGTGGCAAATAGGACACAAGCATTATTAATGTTTTTCTTGATGATCTCTGAGAAGAAAGATTCTCTTGCATTTTTCAGTTGTAAGTTATATCTGTAAAGTCTCTCTTTATAGATGTCATAGTGAACCTGCAGTCTGTTCTTTCTCCACCTGCGTTCAGCTTTCCGACATTCCCTTTTTTCACCTCTAACTGCTGGAGCATTTCTCCACAGAGATTTATTCCCCATTTGTTTAGGATTGCTTTCAACTGTTATAGTTAACTGAATCACCACTTTTTTGATCTATTTTCTATCTACATTTTATTCCTACTTGCTTTTATTCTGTTTTATTTTGCTATATGTTAATCATGTAAAGCACTTTGCATTGTCTTTGTACTGAATTGTGCTATATAAATAAATTTGCCTTGCCTTGCCGATTGGCTTCATCAGGGCGTGATCTACAGCTCTCACTGGAGTGGTTCGCAGCCGAGTGCAAAGCGGCCGGGATGAGAATCAGTGCCTCCAAATCCGAGACCATGGTCTTGAACCGGAAAAGGGTAGAGTGCCTCCTCCGGGTTGGGGAGGATGTGCTGCCCCTAGTGGAGGAGTTCAAGTATCTTAGGGTCTTGTTCACGAATGAGGGGAAGATGGAGCGGGAGATCGAAAGGCGGATTGATGCGGCGTCTGCTGTGAAGCGGGCACTGTACCGGTCCGTTGTGGTGAAGAGAGAGCTGAGCCAAAAGGCGAAGCTCTGGATTTACGGGTCGATCTACGTTCCCACCCTCATCTATGGTCACGAGCTTTGGGTCGTGACCAAAAGAACAAGATCCCGGATACAAGCGGCTGAAATGAGTTTTCTCTGTAGTGTGTCTGGGCTCTCCCTTAGAGATAGGGTGAGGAGCTCAGTCATCCGGGGAGGACTCAGAGTAGAGCTGCTGCTCCTCCACGTTGAGAGGAGCCAGTTGAGGTGGCTCGGGCATCTGGTCAGGATGCCTCCTGGACACCTCCCTGGTGAGTTGTTCCAAGTGGCTGGGGAGAGGGTCGTCTGGGCCTCCCTACTGAAGCTGCTACTCCCGCGACCCGACCCCGGATAAGCGGAAGAAAACGGACGGACGGACGGACTTTTTTTTTCATCATTGTTTCGCTGGGCGATGCCAATAGCCGTAAGCTGCTTCCTTGTTTTAACCCCTGCTATGCATGCGCATATGTACTTCCATTAATAATGTAAATAAACAAAAAAAAGGCTTTATTTACTAACAAATTGGGCAAAAACAAAGCATAAAACACCAAAATAACAACTGATAATCTTTCATAAAAACTTATATGCAACCAGAGCTACTGACGTACCTTCATAGTAGGTACACCTGGTCTGGCGTTCTGTTAGCTGTGACATCATCCAGGGAAGACAGATCAACCGCTATTACCATCTAATATAGAACAGATTACTCGATCAATGTGTGCTTATGTGCTTGTTTGTCTCTCTTGTTGTGTTTCTGCTCTGTCTTCTGTAACCCCCAGTCGGTCGAGGCAGATGACCATTCATACTGAGCCTGGTTCTGCTGGAGGTTTTTCCTTCCTGTTAATGGGGAGTTTTTCCACTGTCAGTTCATGCTTGCTCAGTATGAGGGATTGCTGCAAAGCCATGGATAATGCGGACAACTCTCTCTGTGGCGCTACGCTTCTTCAGGAGGGGTGAATGCTGCTTGTCAACACTTTACAATCAACTGGGTTCCCTTATATAGGAAATGTTTTGACCAATCTGTATAATCTGATTCAGTCTGTATAATCAGATTGAATTTGACTTTGGAAAGTGCCTTGAGATGACAAGATTCATTAATTGGCGCTATATAAATAAAATAAAATTGGCGTATAATTAAATAAAGTAAAATGCTAATGGTTTTCCCTTTAACCGTAGATTAATCCCTACAGTATGTTCAAGTCTTTCTAAGAGAATATTGTGATCATCTGTATGAAATGCAGCACTAAGGTCTAACAGAAGTACTGATGCAAGTCCATTATCTGAGGCCATGACAATATCATTAGTGACCTTCACCAGAGCTGTTTCAGTGCTGTGATGAGCTCTGATGCATTTTGAGAAAATTTACAACATTCTCTTTCTCTCTCTCTCTCTCTCTCTCTCTCTCTCTCTCTCTCTCTCATATATGGCAGAGACAAATTTGATGTAAGAGCAGTTTGTTTCAAAAAGTGACAGTTAAAAATATAGTGAGGGGTGTCACACCTGCTTTTTGTGGCTGCCAAGGAAATGAGGAAATAGGAGTAAATATGATACTTGACTTTTTCACTAATTCTCTGCCACCAACTCTGGCTTTTTCTGCACCAACAGAATTGTTTCTTTTTGTTAATTATGGTTTAATATTCTCCATAAACCTTCATTAAAGATTTCTAATTGTACTCGCGAGAAATGCTTCTTATTTCTTCTAGGCTTATTTCCTGCCGTTACTATGGTGAATTGCGTTATCTGCATTCCATTGATGAGGGCTTCTTTCGTGTTCGCGCTGGACTCAGGGTTGATTGGACGCTGAGTTTAGTTACCTGATTGATATCCCCTGTTCTGAAACCGAAAATCGCTGAGTATGACAGCGTGAGGTGGAACTACTGACTTCTACTCAGGCACTCTTTCTGAAACGGGGCCCTGATGTGTATCCAAGGCTGGCTGTACTACAAAAATATTCCAGTCTGTATTTCTATGTTGAAATCAAGCAGAAAACACACAAGGTTTAGAATTTTCCCTGCGAACAGTGTCAATTCTGGATTGACGTCTCAAAATGCTGACAGAGCAGATAAACCATATTCACCTCAACCACCGTACGGGTTAATTGTTCATTTTTCAATTCAATTAAATGAAATTTTATTTATATCGCGCCAATTCATGAAACATGTCATCTCAAGGCACTTTACAAAATCAAAATCAATCAGATTATACAGATAGGGTCAGATTATACAGAATGGTCAAAAAAATGTCCTGTATAAGGGAACCAGTTGATTGCATCAAAGTCGTGACAAGCAGCATTCACTCCTGTAGAAGCGTAGAGCCACAGGGAGAGTCGTCTGCATTGTCCATGGCTTTGCAGCAATCCCTCATACTGAGCAAGCATGAAGCCACAGTGGAAAGAAAAACTCCCCATTAAAGGGAAAGAAAAATCTCCATCAGAACCGGGCTCAGTATGAACGGTCATCTGCCTCGATGACCGGGGGTTAGAGTAGACAGAGCAGAGACACAATAAGAGAGACAAACAAGCACAGAAGCACACATTGATCCAGGAATCTGTTCTACATTAGATGGTAATAGCGGGTGATGTCACAGCTAACAGAACGCCAGACCAGATGTACCTACTATGAAGAAGAGAAAGAGAGAGAACAAAAAAAGTTAAAAGCTGAAATGACGACAAGCAATGCAAAATTGAAGAATAGTAGGACTCAGTAGAGTGAGAAAAATAGACCCTGATGTCCTCCAGTAGCCTAAGCCTATAGCAGCATAACTGTAGAGGTAGCTCAGGATAACATAAGCCACTCTAACTATAAGCTTTGTCAAAAAGGAAAGTTTTAAGATTAGTCTTAAAAGTAAACAGGGTGTCTGCCTCACGGACCAAACTGGGAGTCGGTTCCACGGGCGAGGAACCTGATAGCTAAAGGATCTGCCTCCCATTCTACTTTTAGAGACTCTAGGAACCACCAGCAGACCTGCAGTCTGAGAGCGAAGTGCTCTGTTAGGAACATACGGGGTAATCAGAGCTCTGATATATGATGGAGCTTGATTATTAAGGGCTTTATACGTTAGAAGAAGAATTTTAAATTCTATTCTTGATTTAACAGGAAGCCAATGAAGGGAAGCTAAAACTGGAGAAATATGATCCCTCTTGTTGATTTTCATCAGAACTCTTGCTGCAGCATTTTGGATCAGCTGAAAGCTTTGAACTGCATTTTGTGGACTTCCTGATAATAAAAAATTACAATAGTCCAGCCTTGAAGTAACAAATGCATGGACTAGTTTTTCAGCATCGCTCCTGGACAGAATGTTTCTAATTTTGGCGATATTCTGGAGGTGAAAAAATGAAACTCTGAAAACCTGTTTAATATGGGATTTGAATGACATGTCTTGGTCAGAAATAACACCAAGATTTTTTACTTTATTACCAGTGGCCAAGTTAATGCCATCCAGATTAAGTGATTGATTAAGAAGTTTATTTTTTGAGGACTCTTGAGATTACAACTTCTGTCTTTTCAGAATTTAAATGCAGAAAATTTTACGTCATCCAGCTTTTGATGTCATCAAGACATGACTGCAGTCGAAGTAATTGATTGGATTCATCAGGATAAATATAGCTGAGTGTCATTAGCATAACAGTGGAAATTAATCCCACGCTGTCTGATAATTTTGCCGATCGGAAACATATATATAGTAAAGAGAATTGGTCCAAGGACTGAACCCTGTGGTACTCCACAAGTGACCTTAGATTTATTATTAACATGAACAAACTGCAATCTGGAATCAGATAGGAATTAAATCAGCCTAATGCCTTCCCCTTAATCCTTACAGTATGTTCAAGTCTTTGTAGGAGAATATTGTGATCAACTGTTTCAAATGCAGCACTTAGATCTAACAGGACAAGTACAGACACAAGTCCATTATCTGGACAATGAGAATATCATTAGTGACCTTCACCAGAGCTGTTTCAGTGATATGATGAGCTATGAAGCCGGACTGACACTCCTCAAGTAGGTCATTACTTTGTAAATGTTCACATAGTTGATTAGCAACTACTTTGTCAAGAATTTTAGATAGGAAAATAAGATTAGATATAGGTCTGTAATTGACTAACTCATCTTGATCAAAAGATGGTTTCTTAAGTAAAGGTTTAATAACAGCTACTTTAAAAGCCTGTGGTACATATCCATTTACTAAGGATAGGCTAATCATGTCTAAAATAGGGCCACTGATAAAAAAGGGAATACCTCCTTAAACTACTTGGTTGGGATCGGGTCTAACATACAGGTAGAAGGTTTAGATGAAGCAAAAATTTTAGATAGCTCAGGAAGCTCTACTGCTTCTAAACAGTTCAAACACCGCACAGGTTCTAAAGATTCCTCCAACGCTGCCTCACTTACTGAGGATGAGGTAATCATGTTTGGGACGATGCTAATTATTTTATTTTTAATAGAATCAATTTTATTAATGAAGAATCCCATAAAGTCATTACTGCTAAGAGCTAAGGGAATGGATGGATCAACTGAGCTGTGACTCTGGGTAAGTTTGGCAACTGTACTAACGAGAAATCTAGGATAATTTTTATTCTACTCAATTAATGATGAAAAATATGCTGCTCTAACTCTGCCAAGGGTCTTGTTATACAACAGTAGACTGTCTTTCCAGATTAGGTAGGATGCCTCTTGGTGTGTAGAGCGCCATTTTCTCTACAATTTCCTAACATTGTGCATAATCACCTACTTTTTCAAGGGAGCTACACTACCCCTTTTTAACTGTGCCGAGACCAGTCCGAGCTTGGTAACTGGGATAACTATCAAGTGTAAATGGAACGCAAACTGAACTGAACCGAGCTAGACACAACCGGAACACGCTAAATGCAGACCATAGTGATGGGTCGATGAGGCGTCATGAAACGTTTCGACACATTGGCAAACTGTATTGATACTGTGCCGATACTGTGTCACTGAATACTGACACCTGCTGGACCTTAAAAATCCCTACAGGCAACCTGGTTGACAGAGTTAACTGACACTGATTTGATATACACAATACAATTTAAATCATTGTATGTTGCATTGTATTATTTTATATTTTCACCTGAATTAAACATATATTTGATTTTTTTTAGATACAGTCAATAAATAATGTGAAGGAGGATGCTTGTGGACTGGCTTTTTTATTTTTTACAAATGGTTGATCGGGCGCTGTGTTTAGTTACCTGACTGATATCATCTGTTCTGAAATCGGAAATGCTGAGTATGACAAAGGGAGGAAGAACTACTCAGAGTAGCAGCTTTCTAATCAGTGTAGATCAGCCGTTTTTTCTGAAATGACGCTCAGAACAAAGACGCACAGCGCAACCCGCCCAACCATAAAGGTCTGCCTAACCCATCCATCAGTGGTGCGCTCCGATCAGCACCTTGCGCTCACAGAGCGAGACTGTGGTACAACACCATCACACCAGAGTTACAAAATGGTTAAAAATTAACCATTATTAACCGTTATTTTGTTTACAGTTCAGCTTGGATTTTCTTTACTGCGCAGCATAGCTTTGCTGCGCGCGCTGCTGTCCGCGAATGCACGCGCGTGCAGCTTAGAGGGAACAGAAACAGTTTGGCGCATCAGTCAGTTCAAAACAGGTACTGTATTGGTCACGTGACCGAAACAGTTCCTGTATCGGTCACGTGACTTTTCCATAGCAATACACACATCGACACGGGTTTCGATCTATGAGACCGACACATGCGCCATCCATTGGATGGCGTTGACTCATTTATACTAACATAGTCCTCTTGTAGCCAGGTTTCTGTGAGACAAAATAAATCAATCAATCTGATTATCAGAAATCAATTCATTAACTAACAAAGTCTTTGAAGAGAGAGACCTTACATTTAATAGACCACATTTAATTGTTTTATTTTTTGGTTCAAGGTGAGCCGTATTGATTTTTATTCGATTTTTATGATTTGTTCCTTTTAGATCAGTTTTTGATCTGTTAAGTTTTGGCCGTGGGAAAGACACTGTCTCAATATGTAATGGGCGGGCAACAGTACAGAAGCTGCAGAGAGGTGTGTTAAACTACGGCTCTGCTTCCTGGTGTGGGCCCTGGGTTGTCAGCATTTAGGAGAACTAAGAAATCCGGCCAGATTCCTAGAAAATAGAGCTGCACCATCCAAAGTGGGATGGATGCCGTCTCTCCGGATCAGACCAGGTTTTCCCCAGAAAGTTCGTAAGTTATCAATGTAGCCCACGTCGTTTTCAGGACACCACCTAGACAACCTGCGGTTGAATGTTGAAATGCGGCTAAACATGTCATCACTGGTCAGATCAGGCAGGGGACCAGAGAAAATTACGCAGTCCGACATTGTTTTAGCAAACTTACACACTGAAGCAACACCAACTTTAGTGACCTCCGATCGGCGTAACCGGGTGTCATTACCGCCAGCGTGAATAACAACTTTACTGTATTTACGCTTATCCTTAGCCAGCAGTTTCAGGTAGGATTTTATGTCAGCCGTTGTGGCCCCTGGCAGGCATTTGACTATGGTCCCTGGTGTCTCTTGTGTCACGTTTCTGACTATTGAGCTACCAATCACCAGGGTCGGCTTCTCAGCGGGTGTGTCGCTGAGTGGGGAAAATTTGTTGGAAACGCAGATAGGTGGTGACCTGGGGGCTGGAATATAGAGCTATGCTTCCTATAAACCGTCACGGTTACCCGGCTGCTCGGGTGCTGCTGCTGGAGGACCGCTGCGTGAAGTTACTCTATGTGGCTCCACAGTAGCAAAGGGGCGGCTATCAGCTGGTTTTTAAACAGCACAGAGCCGAGTCTCCAATTCTGACACCCTCGCCTCCAAAGCTACAAAAACACTTCATTTATTATTTATTTATGTACCATTATCACTAAAGGAGGCAGAGGAATAACTAAACATCTGACACAGAGAGCAGGAGATAGGGGGAGACTTAGACAGAGGCAGAGAAGCTGAAGTAATAGGAGGAGAAGGAGCCATTGCGAGGCTAATGCTAGGCTAGGCTAAAGCTAAGCTAGCGCCCTCTTACCATGCCAAAAAAGCAAACCGTGTGAAACATGAGGAGTTCCCAAATGTGATGTGCAGCAACAGAGAACGTTTTAAAAGTGGTTATGTGTTAGAAACAGATGTTACAGCAAAGAAGATAAACGCGAGAGAGTCTGGAGCAACAGACCGCAATTCACACAGTGACAACAGGAAGTGACACAATACGCCTTACCGCAAACAGGAAGTGACAACCAACAGCGCTGATCAAGGCCCCGTGATGCATGAGCTGACACTATGACGTACAAGTGGTGCGATACATGTCAGGCAGTTGGTGGAGCACCAGTCAAGACAGTAAATGGAAGTCATTATAGGAGGCATCATGGACACAGACAGCAAGCTTTAATTCAGAGTCTCAGGAAGTTGGGCATACACAATACAGAGTTGTGTGATGCAGTGGCCTTACATATTCACTTTGGTTCCAAAAGCAGGATATAAAACCCCACCCAGACTCATTCAACACCATGTCGATTTCCCTGCTGGCGACAAAGAAGAGACAAAGAAGCAAGCGAAAGCGAGCTGGAAGCAGCGCTATTAATTTCTGTTTGAAACGTCAGCACTGAAGTCAACAGTGGAGTAAACATTGACGCTAGGAGGGTCAGAACCAAGCAGTACAACTCTGCCAAATTGAAGAAACTTAGGTTACTTCAGGTAGAAGAGAATACTGCTGCCCCAGCTGCTGTAATTACAGAACCTCTTCTAGTATGAATTTTTACTTCAGTCAGTCAGCCTGACACCATTGCTCATGTTCATGTATGCTAATGCTTGACTTTTGAGTCAAGACACAGCTCTACAGGTTGCTGTATCTCACTGTTAGTTTCCAGCCCAAACCAGCATAAAACCTGCCCAACTAAAAAGAAAAAAACAAGCCCAAATCTCAAACTCTCTTATGTTAAAAGCGCAGAAGTATTAAACACATGAGAACATACCAAATAACACACAAGATCACTTTAACAATCATGATATATCAACCGGAAAAACAAAACAAAAAGAAAAGCTTTTATCAATAGTTTCCCCACATGAGTTGTGAATCTACCTTAATATAAACATAATTTCTCTTACAGAATATAGCTCAAACAGTTCTCTTTCACAGTCATGAAATATTTCTAAGTTGATCAGAAGAACTGAACCCCTCTAGGAGCGTTTATATTGACAAATACAATTTCATAGTGACACTTGATTAACTATTATTCTTTTCTTGTTTTATTATAACTATCAATATTATTCATTATAACTATTACTGTCAGATTCAACTCATTTAAAAAATAAATTGACCAGTAAAATTAGTTCAATGAGATGGCATTTTATTAAAAGGGTTTTAGTTTTCTTCCAGACTATTTTGATATATATTTTGTTAGTAATTCTTTCTAAAGGCCAAACAAATGTGAAAAGCTTCCCAAATTTTTTACAACCTGCCCATAAGCTATTTTAGTTCCAGCTCATTGTGTTCAAAGAAGCCTAATTGGGTGGAAACCTGCCTAATTTGGTGACACTGAATATACCATTTCTTTTTGTTTGTTAGATATCTTTTAGATTTTGGGATATTGAGTTAAAGGTATACTATGTATGGAAGAAAAACAGTCCCATTGGAATCCACCTTTTTTTAGCACTGAATTTTAAACACTGAATTTTTTAACACTGAATTTTAAACACTGAATTTTTTTTGACACTGAATTTTAAGCACTGAATTTTTTTAGACATTGAATTCCTGACACTGAATTTTAATCTGGTAAAAATTCACCTGCAAAAAATTCACCTGCGAAAATTTAGCTGCAAAAATTCGGCTGCAGAAATTCAACTGCAAATATGACTTTAGGTGAACTCAAGCCAAAGCAATCTACACTCGATAGAGTCGAGCAGCTTCTAGCCAATGAAATTAGCTCATTTGGTCACGTGACACTACGGTTGGGCATAGCTTTGTTCCCGGCTGAATAGAGCTGAATAAGGAGTTTTTCTACTTAAATAGATATGATTACAAAACGTCAGGTAACTAATAGACAGCCATTTGAGTTTTCCATGTAATCGGACAGGGTGAAACAACTGAGCCGATCACAGCTAGAAGAAGCGGCCGGCTGCCGACTGCTTCTTCCGGATCAAACCATGAGCCTTGGCAGACAGGGGTGCTGCACTAGTTGTGATTGGCTCAGTTATTTCATCCAGTCCGATAAGATGAAAAACTTTAATGGAGATCTATTAGTAGCTATCTGATTGTGATGGCCACACCTGCAGCCACACAGTCGGTAACCTCACAAACCACTTTAAGTGGTTTGTGAGGTGGTTCACTTTAAGTTTGCACATACTGTATACATACGTTAATTTGTTTGGTTTTTAGTGTGACAATATTGAAGTACATTAGTTCCAATTGTAGCGCGCACATTTGGTTAACTTTTGTATATTTAATTTTGTTACATGCTTAACATCTGTTTGTTTTCTTTTTTTTTGGTGTTGTGGGGAGTGCCTCCAACTGGGCTGAAGCAGAGGACTCTGGCTGGCACACTCCAATCCCTGATTGACTCACTGATTGGGTGGTACCATCTGGAGTTCCACTAGGGGGGAGAAGACCATGGAGTCCTTATTTTAATTCTGTGGCAAATTCTTTCTTTTGCTTTTGGGATTTATTTATTTTGCTAATTTTTAGTTATTAGTCATTTAAGTTTAATCCTTAAACCAACTGTGTTTAGTTATCTTTGTTGTTGCATAGATGTTCCCTTTCCCTCTTCCTCAGTGTGTTAGTCTGGTCTGATCAGCCAGTATTTAAGCCCCCTTTGTTTGTTGTATGTCAGGTCAGTTTGTTTGTTTGAGCAGTTAGTTTGAGGTTTTTGTTATGTTTAACTTTGATATTTTTGGCTTGAGTTAGCTTCTTTATTTGACCTCTTTTAAGGGCCCTATAATTATTGTTTGAAATTTTTGTTACTTTGGGGAAATAAAACCCAGTTTTTTGAAAGTTACAACTGTGTCCTCATGCTTGACCGGCTCGGTCCCTCACACTGATGTTTTGTAATAATATCTCATTTAAAGTCCTCATTTCACCTTATTTTCAACGGAAATACGGAGACAGTGAGTTGAAGGTTTTCTGTGCGAGAGTTCCGGCGGGTCACTTCCTGTCTATGGCGAGCTTGCTGAAAAGAGACTCATGCAGCTACGTCGTCTCAAATTACTCGTAAATATGACTTCGAAGAAGACTGGTGTAAAAGAAAGGTTTACGTGGAGTGTTTTGATCATCAACCGTGAACGAGAGCTGCGGATGTGAGGCGCCCTACTTCCTTCAGCCGAAGAACGAGAAATCCCTCCGCCTGTGGTTAAAAGCTGTAAGTCTGAAGAAACCACCGAAGCGACCGTATTTTTTTCATTTTGTAGACAAAAGACCGACAGAAGACCAACTATGCCAGAAAAGTGGCTGGGCTACGAAGTTGCATTAAAAACTCCAAGGTGATAAAGAGGAGAGCAGAAAGGTAAGCTAAGGGATGTTTACATCAGCCAACTTTGACTCTTAACTCCTTAGTTTGTATCCATAGTGATGAAACATATACTCTCACGTGAAGACAGCCATCTTTTAGCTTTGTTCTCTCTGTAAATTATTATCTGGATATTTTTACAACCCTGGAAATAGGTATGGAATTCCGTTTATAAAGTGAAATGAAAGATTTACAGCAAAATATATTTAGCCTGTCATAAGAGATAAAAGGCAGGGCTCATTTTTCATTTTTGTTATTCATAAATGTTTAAATTAGTCACAGTTCCAAATGAAATATTTAGATAACAAGCTTAATATTTAGCTCCAAAGTAAACGTTTAAACTAAACGTTTACTTTGGAGTTAAATATTTAGTTTGAAAACTAAATGCTTGGTTTGCAGTGTAATACTTCGTTTACAAACTAAACATTTAGCTGTGTAAATAAATATTGAATTTGGTACTGTGACATTTACACATATTTAACATGGTGGAAATCTGACTTTAAAAATGAAAACCCGTTTTTTTCCTATTATGACAGTAAAGAACCCAAAATATTGCTGTTATATCTTGACTGTGTAACCTTACAAATGGCATCTCATACTAACTCGGGGTGTTTATAAATACTGATAGGAATGTGTGATATGAATATTTGAATGAGTAATGATACAGGTGTTGTTCTATTAGCTTGGTGTTAACATAGTTTTAAGTAGTATTGACATGTTTAATGCTGTCTGCTAAACTGATTGTGGTCTTGTGTTTGACAGATGACAGCCACTGTGATGCAGAGGATGACCGGACTGCTCCATAATCAGTCACATATGAATAAAAATGCTGTTACTACAGGCACTGATGATCACACCTACGAGAAAAGAAGTAGAAGGATGTATGTGGCTGGCTTCCTGGAGTATCTTGGTTCTGGCGATGAAGTAACGGCAGACAGAGGCTTTACCATCAGAGATCTGCTGTTTGAGAGATTTAACCTTGTTCTACCAGCATTCACTCATAAAAGGAGGACGGTTGTCTGATGAGGATGTAACTGCCACAAGGATTGCAGATGTCCACATACATGTGTGAAGAGTTATCAGGAGGCTCAAAGTTTTCACAATAATCTCCCAGACTGTAACCATCAGCTTCAATATAAAATGGACAAAATCTTTCGAATCTGTGCAGCTCCTGTGAACACGCAGGGGGAATCATCCACAAGGATGTTGATTGAGCGGAGAAGTTTACATGTCAAAAAGATCCTGATTAGTTATATTCTACTGTAAATCAGTGGAATTAAAATACACTATAATGTGTTTTGGATCTGTGCTTTTAAATATTTCTTTGTTTAGCACCTTCAGGTTTTACATTTTGGAATAAATTTTTCATTTTTAATAACTTAGGTATTGTATATCCTTATTTTCAGACTATTCAGATGTTAACATATACAAAAATTGTGTCCAACTAAAATGTGTACAATTAAATTTCACTATCAATTTCACTTGGTAATTTAATTTGCATTTATTAATACTTTGATCAAGTGGATGTTGTCCTAAGCACATGTAACAACCTAAAGTGTATCTTATGTACATAAACTGGCAAGAAGATACAATATTTAATTTATTAAATGTATTAATTTATGCCATTTCTTTACATTAAATGTAATTTAATTTCACTTTTAAAATGGTAAAACGTTAAGTTTAAACATTTCACTTATTTCATTTCACTTATAGCATATTTGTAGATTCGTTGTTGTTTTTTGTTTAATTCTTTGAGGTGCAGGAAACATCCATCATTCAGCCTTTTGGGGATGGCGCTCATCTGTTCAGGACAATCCAGTCAGACCATGGCAAACTGCACCTTTTAACAAAATTAAAGTAATTATTTATAGTACAGTATTTGGTGTCATATTTATATAAAAATATGAAATTAACAAATATCAGGAAGGTAAGTAGAAAATATGGATAGCATATATATATAGTGATAACTATAAACTATCCATATTTTTCTACTTACTTTCCTAATATACATCCAAATTGCCATTAAAGATTAGACTGTTATGGATTAGAAAGGTGTGTTTACCTTTACAGACAGGAAGAGGTGGTGTGCCGACAGAATATTACCCAAATTTGAATGACCTTAAGCAGCATCAATGAACCAGAAGTCAGACTTTCACTTATCTGAAAAAGATGCACAATCTGTTGATTAGAAAATAAAAACGTTATACATACACATTTTATTTCACAGAAGCTTTAAAGCCAATGTTTTCATTAGCTCTTTAACCCTGATACCCTAACATATAAACTAGAAATAAAGTTACAGCTTCATTCTAAAGCTAACTTACATTTTAACGTGACAAGCTTGCATCAAGAGCTTTAAAATCACACATCAGATTGGTACAATCTCAAACTTCAAGCCAGCCGTTTGAACTTTTTAATATGCAATTATAACATCAGTTCAACCCCGAACATTTAGCACTGCTATCTTTGTAACATTAACTGACCGGCAATCTAATCACAACGAGGCAACAGCTGATTTGACTCGGACCATTAATTAACCAACCTGCAGATCTGAAGGACTTCCCCTGGAGCCGCAGCACCAGAGCACTCCGGTAGCTCCGGGTGATGTAGTCAGGATCCAGCAGAGTGAATGTCGGACTTGCTTTGGCTTGAATGGGCATCAGCCTCCATGAATACCAGTTTATCCATGCTGCTATTTATAAACTTTGTGCCAACTTTTCCACTGCGGAGGTTCGGCTCGGTACATTGGCATTGCATAGCCGTCCGAACCAAGTGACGACACAAAATGGTTAAACATTTCCTTGTTCGTTATATGAGGCCACTTCTTCATGTCTTCCTATCAGTCATGAATAGTTTGAGGCTGTGGCACTGACCTGTCACTTCGATTGCTCTGCAATTTTTGACAATGTTGCGACAGTTAATAATTTCAGTCAAGCTAATGTTATTTTACCTAGGGAAGCGCTGAAACGGAAGTTTCCTGGGCGTAGTGTCACGTGACCAAATGAGGTAATTTCATTGGCTAGAAGCTGCTCGACTCTATCGAGTGTAGATTGCTTTGGCTTGAGTTCACCGAAAGTCATATTTGCAGTTGAATTTCTGCAGCCGAATTTTTGCAGCTGAATTTTCGCAGCCGAATTTTTGCAGGTGAATTTTTTGCAGGTGAATTTTTACCAGATTAAAATTCAGGGTAAAGGAATTCAATGTCTAAAAAATTCAGTGCTTAAAATTCAGTGTCAAAAAAAATTCAGTGTTTAAAATTCAGTGTTAAAAAATTCAGTGTTTAAAATTCAGTGTTAAAAAAAGGTGGATTCCAATGGGACTGTTTTTCTTCCATAACTATGCAACCTGGGTTGATTTTCCAGCGAGGCTCCCCCCAGAGGGGGAAAGTAAAAGTGCACTGTCATAAAGATGCTCAGCTATTCTGGTTTCTCCGTCAAGCCAGGCATGGTTGTTTTGAGCTTAGCAGACAGGCGAACGCAACGAAAATTGGAAAAAACGGCAGTACAAACAATGACTATCACAGTGAAAGTATGAACATCAGGGTTTCCTGCAGCACTATCTTGGCAAGGCGGTCGCCTCGCCCAACTCACGCTACCGCCTTGCCAACATTAAAAAAAAAATAAAAAAATAAAAATAAAATAATAATAATAATAACTAGAAAAAGCTGTTTCTGCGTAACAGCACGTGAGAACGCTAATCTGCAGAATGATTGACCAGAAGATGCAGAAAACATTAAAATCAGATTTGAAGAATTTGAAAAAAAATAAGAATTTGAAGAAATTTGAAGAATTTGAAAAATTTGAAGAATTGGAAGAAAAAGAAGAATTTGAAGGAATTTTAAAAATTTGAAGAAATTTGAAGAATTTGAAATATTTGAAAAAATTTGAAGAATTTTAAAAATTTGAAAAAAATTAGAATTTTTTTAAAAAATTTTAAAAATTTGAAGATTAAGAACTAAAACATTTCTGAAGAAATTTAGCAAGGCGCCTGCAACAGGAAGTAACACTGCAAATTTCAGCGGCCGTTGAAAAGTGCCATGTTAAGTCAATGGACCTCTTAGGAGCCTCTGGCTAGCAGTGTTGTCATAGAAACTCCCTCACAGCTCTAGCCCTCTCTCTGTCTGTAAAGGCAGAAGAACCCTGGCTAAGCAAAAGTTGGTAGGACCTTCCTAAAGCCCGCTTCCAGTTAGCAACATGCTAACCGTTAGCATGGTTGTGTTCAGTATCACCGGGTGATTGTACTCTGTCAGTTTGGTCCAAATCCTGTGCCTCAAATAGGGAGAAAATACGTTGTTTATAACGTTGCCATGGTAACTCAAAATGGCTGGTGGTACAAAAAAATACTTCATGAGATCAGCACACATGTTTTGTTATACACACTGTAGGGATTATAATCTAAAACTCTAAGTCTCCTACACCGGGATTCAATCCCATGACCTCTTGCATTCAAAGCCTGCACTTTCCATCTGAGCTATACTATAGCCATATATGGGCATGTATTATTGGGACCATAAGGGGTTTGGTCCCCCATTGAAAAGCATTGGATGTTTGACACCTCATAGCTTGGAGATGATTTATGCGACGTAGCCCAAATTTCTTGTGGAGCTTTCTCTCTAAAGGAAGTACAGACTCTGTGAAGTAGAAGTTTGTACAAGCTTTCTAGAGCTACTTCCGGTTAGCAACATGCTAACCGTTAGCCGCTAGAATGGTTGTATTTAGTATCACCGGGTGATTGTACTCTGTCAGTTTGGTCCAAATCCTGTACTGGGAAGTGCCTCAAATAGGGGTGCCAATACTTAATGTCACCAAACGTGACCAAAGTTCATGGGTCAGATCCGCCTCCTTTAGCAACTCAGCCTCACCACATCTGGGCCCAGAACTCAACATTTGACCAAAATGGTCAGTAGCGCCATTTCCCACAGGTGGGTGGTGCTGTATTGGCCAATTGGGTCGTGTCTGGGCATCATGCCAGGCCCTGTTGGAAGCAAAGGCCCAATAGGAAAGCATGTGAAATGTGCATGTGTCACTTGGGAATGTCAGGTGTGATTTTTCACCGCACCTCCATAGAAAATCAATGGAGAGCTTTCCTGCTTCGTGGTGCTCTGAGGTGATTAGCGAAAAATCTATAAATGCTACATCAATGAGGATTACATTTCCAGAATCCAGACAAAAATTCTTACGTTTTGATGTATGATTTATGTGAATATGGTAAAAATTCAGCGAGTGAGAAGAAGTTGTTCAGAGAAGGAAAATCTATAGAATCGTTAGAGTGGCCACTCTAAATGAACTCCCTAGCAACCATAGCATTTCTTGAAAAGCCAAAATCTGGCACGGATTCAGGTGGGGGCGCATGCACACCCCCCTTTTGGAGCCCAAAAGTATTTTTTTAAAGAGCCCGAAATTTTAAACATCCTTCATAGAATTAAGATTAATAGCCAGTACCTGTCATTTAGAACGCACTGTGATGCCGGCGCGGCACAAATTGTCGTCGCAATCCCGGATACTGGCCGTGGGTGCTATGGGAGATGGTCGCAGACCGGGAGGTGAGTGAGTGGATGGTTGTGAGGTTGGAGGAGCTAAACGAGTTGGAATTGGGAGTTACAGGTAGATGGTTAAAAAGACAAAGAAAAGGAGTGAAAGAGGAACTGATGAAGATAAAGAAAAAAGACTAAGTTGGACTCAAGTAAGCCGACATCGAGGAAATGATCAGGATCCAGTTGGGAAGACCCGTGGATTGGTGAAAGAATTGTGGACAAAACATAAGGCGGGTAGACACAGCTGTGCTGTGAATGGATCAGAGTGGGGAAATAGTATAGAGATTGAAAGTGATGAAAGTAGTGAATCATCAAGTAGTGAAAGGATGATCTTAAAAAGAGGAAATTCTTTAGCGAAAGCAGGTGTAGAGAAGAGAGGTAGAGTGGAAAAAAGATGGGATGAGTCTGAGGAAGAAATGGAAAGGGAGACAAGAGAGTTCAAAGTGATTATTAGGGTTAATGAGGAGAAGGGATTGCAGTTAATCAGTCCAGTTAAGCTATCTATGATTCTGAAGAATCAAGTGGGAGATATTACAAATGCAAGAGTGTTGAGAGATGGTAACTTAATGATAATCTGTAATACAGAGGAACAAAAAGACAGAGCAAGTAGGATGAAAGAAGTTGGAAAGTATAAAGTGACAAGCGTGAGTTTGGTACAAGAAGGAAGTAAGTGGAGGAAGGGAGTGATTTGGGGGATCCCAATTGAGGTTTCAAATGAAGAAATAAAATCAAATATCACAGGAGGAAGAATTAAAGAGGTAAGAAGGATTCAGACCTTTAAAAATGGAAAGAAGGAGAACAGTGAAAGTGTTCTGATTGAATTTGATGAAGAAAGACTACCGGAGAGAGTGTTTTTAGGATATTTGACCTATAATGTAAGAGAATATATTCCAAAACCGATCAGATGTTTTAAATGCCAAAGATTTGGACATACAGCACAGGCATGTAAAGGAAAGAGAAGATGTGCACGATGTGGAGAAAATCATGAATATGAACAATGCAATAAGAGCAGGCAGCCAAAATGTTGTAATTGTGGTGGTGATCACAGTGTGGCATATGGGGGATGTGAAGTAATGAAGAGAGCAGTGCAGGTTCAACAAGTTAGAGTAAGAAACAAGTTATCCTATGCAGAAGCTGTTAAAGTAGTAAAGGAAAGAACAGAAGTTGAGGTGGAAAATAGAGTGGATACAGAATTGAACCAAACAAAAGAAAATAAAGTATATGTGGACTTAAAAAAGCTAGTGACATTCATTGCAGGGGTTATAAATGCAACTATGGAAATTAAATCAAAAACTGAAAGAATTCAAATTATTGTGAAAGCAGCAGCAAATCACCTTAGCATTAATGAAATAACATGGGAGGAAGTGAGAGATGAGCTTAGTGCTCAGGCCAGTCAGGAAGCAGTATCGATAGGATAGGTATAATATGGTCTTGATTTTACAATGGAATGCAAGAAGTCTAATAGCAAATGGACAGGAATTAAAACATTTTATTAATAAATTAGAAGAAGCACCAGAAGTTATTTGTATTCAAGAATCTTGGTTAAAACCGCAATTAGAATTTAGAATATTAAGTTATGAAGCAGTTAGATTGGATAGGGTTAAAGGTAATGGTGGGGGATGTATTATTTTCATTAGAGAGGGAATACCATTTAGAGTGATTAAGAAAGGGAGAGAAGAAGAGAACGTTATGGTGGAAATTTGGATAAATGCAGAACCATATATTGTGGTAAATTATTACAATCCGGGGAAAAAATTAGAGTTAGATAAATTAAAAGAAATTCAGGGACAAAATAGGAATAGAATTATTTGGTGTGCGGATTTTAATGCCCATAGCAATTTATGGGGAGTACAAGGAACTGATGCGAATGGAGAAATTATAGAACAATTGTTGGAAGATAATCAATTAGTATGTATGAATGATGGAAGAGGGACAAGAGTAGATGTGCATACTGGAAAATGTTCAGCAATAGATTTAACTTTGGTGTCCAGTGATTTAGCTGGATTATGTGAATGGGAAATAGAACAAGAAACAACAGTAGGGAGTGATCATTTCCCAATTTATTGTAAAGTCCTTATTCCTAAAAAGAAGAGAGAGGGAGGAAGAAAGGAAAGATGGGTTTTTGATAAAGCAAAATGGAACATATTTAAATATATGTGTGAGAAATCCATGGCAGAAGTAAATTTAGAGTTAGATATAGAAAGTATAGAGAATAAGATAAGGGAAGTTATAATAAAAGTAGTAAAAACAACAATTCCGGTGAGCAAAGGTAAAAACATAAAGAAAGGGGTACCTTGGTGGACGCCTGAGTGTAGTGAAGCAATAAGGAAAAGAAATCGAGCTTTTAGAGTGTTGAAGAAAACACATAATTACAAAAATTTAATTGAATATAAAAAAAATCAAGCACAAGCAAAGAAAATTATTAAGAAAGCAAAGAAGACAAAGTGGAGAGAATTTTGTGATTCAATAGATCTACACCTATAGCTAATGTGTGGGGAATGATAAAGAAAATGAGGGGAAATACACAGATGAGAACATATCCAATACTAAAACATGAAGAAAGAATAATAATAAAAAATGAAGAGGAAGTAGAAATAATGGCAAGAACATTTGTAAAGATTCATAGTTCGGATAATTTAAATGAACAGGGGAAAATGAGAAGATAAAAAACAAGGATGGCAAATGATTTTATTCTAGGAAATGGAATAACATCAGAAAATATCATGGATGTTTATTTTTCTAAACAAGAATTGAAGAGAGCAATATCTAGAACAGGATTAACAGCTCCAGGAAAGGATCAGATAAACTACATTATGCTAAAAAATTTAGGGGATCAAGCTGAAGAAAAACTTTTAGGCTTATATAATAAAGTATGGGAAGAAGGAAGAGTACCGTCTAATTGGAAGGAAGCAGTCATAGTACCAATCATTAAACCAGGAAAAGATCCAACAAACCCCTCAAGTTACAGACCAATAGCACTTACTTCATGTTTAGGAAAGGTAATGGAAAGAATGATAACGGAAAGAATTACATACTATGTAGAAAGTAAAGGTTTATTGTATTCATGTCAAAGTGGATTTAGAAAAGGAAGGAGCACAATGGATCCAGTGGTGTGCCTGGAAACAGATATTAGAAAAGCTCAAATTAATAAAGAAGTAGTTGTAGCAGTATTTTTTGATATAGAGAAAGCATATGATATGGTATGGAAAGACGGATTGCTTATAAAATTATATAAAATGGGGATTACGGGAAGGGCGTATAATTGGATTAAAGATTTTTTGTCAAATAGAGATATACAGGTACAGATGGGAATAGCATTATCTAATAAATATAAAATTGATAATGGAACTCCACAAGGAAGTATTATTAGTCCATTATTATTTTCCATTATGATTAATGATGTCTTTAAAGAAGTAGATCAGGATGTCATGAAATCATTGTTTGCTGATGATGGAGCTTTGTGGAGGAAAGGGAAAAATGTAAAAATATTATATAAGAAATACAGAAGGCTATTGATTCTGTTGAAAATTGGGCGTATAACTGGGGAGTTAAATTCTCAGTAGATAAAACAAAGACAGTTGTATTTAGTAGGAATAAAATAGAGGAAATTGAATTAAAAATGTATGGAGAAAAAATAGAAAAAGTAAGTAAATTTCGGTTTTTAGGAATTATGTTTGATTCCAAACTTTTATGGGGAGATCATGTAAAGTATATTGAAGGGAAATGTAAAAAGGTTATAAATATAATGAGATGTTTAGTAGGTATAAATTGGGGAGCAGATAAAATAAATTTAAAAAAGATATATATAGCCTTGATAAGATCAGTGTTAGATTATGGATGTGTAGTTTATAAGCAAGCTGCAAAAACTATAATTAATAAATTAGAAGTAATTCAAAATCAGGCTCTAAGATTATGCTGTGAAGTGTTGAAAACGTCTTCTTCCTTGGCAGTACAGGTTGAAATGGGAGAAAGGCCTTTATATTTAAGACAAAAACAAATAATGCTTAATTATTGGGTGAGTTTGCAGGGACAGGAGGAGGGGAAAAATCCAGCAGTAGGAATACTAAGAACATGTTGGGAGAGTGGAAAAGCAAAAAGAGACTGTTTTGCATGGGCAGCAAATAAATACGCTAGGGAAATGGGAATACAAGGAATGACGTACTGTGCTGTGGTGCCTTACTCAATTACTCCCTTTTGGCTGTTTCCAAATATAAATGTTGACCTAGAGGTTAGTAAAAAAATGCAGGTTAATAAGGATAATAACTGGGTAAATTTCGTAAGTGATAGAATTAATAAAGTATATAATAACTATACAATTGTATATACAGATGGTTCAAAAGATCTAGTTACAAACAAAACAGGATTTGCTTATGTTATTCCTGAATTAGATATATGTATGAAACAAAGAACACCTGATTATTTAGCGGTTTACACGGTGGAAATGATAGCGATAAAAATGGCTTTGCAGTGGGTAAAGGAAAATAAAACTAAAAAAGTTCTTATATGTTCAGACTCATTATCAGTACTAATGTCTATATTAAATATCTCATCTGAAAGTCGCATGGACTTGGTATACAAAATTTATGAAGCTGTATTCAGAATGAGACAAATGCAAATAGAGATTAGATTTATGTGGATACCAGCTCATAAGGGTATAGAAGGAAATGAAATGGCAGATCAATTAGCTAAGATGTCTTTAAAACAAATTAGAATTATGGAAATAGAGTATTGTAAATCAGAAATTAAATCAATTATTAAAAATAAAATCAATTCTGAATGGCAACAATTATGGGAAGAAGGAACTAAAGGTCGTCATTTATTTCATATACAAAAGAAAGTAGGGAAAATGGAGGTAATTGGAGAGAATCGAAAAGATCAAGTAGTAATTACAAGACTACGATTAGGACATACTGGGTTAAATAAAACTTTAAATATGATTGGTAAACACCCAACAGGTAGTTGTGAATGTGGAAGGGGGATGGAAGCAGTGGAACATGTGATAATTCATTGTGAGAAGTATAAGATAAGTAGAGAGAAGCTAAAACAAGAAATAATGAAATATGATATAGGGAGAATAGATCTTAATAAAATATTAAGTAAACATAAAATAAATAAAGCAGTTATAATTTTTTTAAAGGAAACAGGGTTGTATGTAAGGATTTAGTAAAGGGAGATACTCTGGTCCACACTCCAGCATAGTAGATGGCGATAATACATCTAAACGTTAGATGTCACCCGCCAACAAAAATCAGAAGAAGAAGAAGAAGATACTGGCCGCGGCATTTAGTGCCCAAATTTGGGCAGTAATGGCGGCCTGACGTCACATCCTGTGTTGTTTCTTCGCAGAGGCACTGCGCTCACACAGCTGTGATAAACAACAATTATTTCGGATTCCCAGAGGACTTCACCATTGAAATTTTCTAGAGCTATTGTTGATGCAACAATGCCCACGTGCATGTTAGTTTGATGTTGCAATACATCGCGTAAAAGTGGAAAAAACATCACAAAAATAAGGAGACCGCTGCCGCAGCAGACAGATTCAACTCACATCGTTCCTTTTTGGTCTCCTTGCCTCAAACTGGTATGGCTGGATTTCGTCAAAAATCAGGTTGCTGTCAAGAAAGTCTTCTATATATTCCAAATTGCTCTCAGATGATGATGATAAATCCATGAAACTCCATCGCAAAATAATCACTCTCTGCCGCACCGGTCGTCGCCATCTTGGATAATAGCGCGCAGTGACGAGCCTGTTCTTCTTCTACTACTACTACTACTACTTCTTCTTCTTCTTCTGTTGTGTTTTCTGGCAGTTTACATCCTGTGTGCATTACCGCCATCAGCTGGACGGAGATGTAATTTAGAAATATATTTTCCTATATATCTTTATATCTTAATGAAACTAAATGATATCTATACATTCACACTCACACACACATACACACTAAATCCTCCCAGCTAATTATGTATCTTTTAAATATTTAATAAGTGCTTTAAATATTTTATCTGATTGATGCTTCCCTAATAAATCAGCCATCTTTACTGAACTCCCCAATACCCTTTCCAGTTCTTTCCTCTCTTTAATAGATTTCCTACAATAAATCAAAACATGTTCTACTCCTTCGATTTCTCCACAATAAGAACAATTACCTGTTGGATGTTGCCCTATTATTTTTAAACCAGTATTTAAACTGGTAGGCCCTATCCTCAACCTGTGTATCCATATTTCCTCTCTTCTATTCATTATACTATTATATCTTATGATAATATATTTCTGTATTTTATATAAATGTCTTCCTTTTTCTTCTAAATTCCATCTCTCCTGCCATATATTATTTATTGTATCTTTAATTATTACTTTTATTTATTTTCTACTAATCATTTTCAATTTCTCTTGCCTTAACTGCTTCTTTAGCTAATTTATTTACTTTTTCATTACCTAAAATTCCTTTATGTGCTGGAACCCATGTAAATTGAATACCTTTTTTATTGTTGCTTTATACCATATATTAAATAACTGACTTCATCTAGAAGATCTTGACGACTTTCAGATTTTCCACTTTTAAAACTAGTCAGGCAAGACATGGAATCTGAACAGATAACTACATTTCTAGGCTTCACCTCCAGCACCCATTGTAATGCCAAAATAATTGCCAACATCTCTGCTGAAAAAAATTATAAATTATCTGCTGTTCTTCTTTTTATAGAATTTTTTTCTTTCGGAATATATACTGCTACTCCTGTTTTACCATTTTCCTGTTTTGATGCATCTGTATATATTTGTGTCATATTTTTATACCTTATAACTAAATACTGCTGAATAATTTGATACAAACCTCCACAGGATTGTTCTATTTTTTTGGTTTCTAAATTTACTGTTGACATTTCAAATAACCATGGAGCAATTTTAGATGTAATTACAGTTTTACAGTATGCTATATTACTTATCCCAGAATACTCTGCATAAATATTTCCTTCCCATCCAAAACTCCTTATGTGATGGCCATATTCCCAACATTCTCTGAATATCTGTTTAGTAGGGTGATTTTCCTCATGCCCTTGTAAATTTTACCAGTAATTTATTGACAGTTTCATCCTCCTTAAGTCCAGTGGCATTTCTCCAGTAATCACCTGAAGAGCAGGAATTGGAGATGTTCTAAAAGCACCACAACATATTCTAAGCGCTTTGGCTTGGATTCTATCTAAATCTAATAACAAAGAATTTGCAGCTGACTTATAAACGATACATCTATAGTCCAACACAGATCGAATTAAAACATCATATATTCTTTTCAAAGATGTACTAGTTGCTCCCCAGTCATTCCCTGACAAACATCTCAAAATATTAATGCCTTTTTTACATTTATCAATGATCTTCTGTATATGTATCTTAAATGAAAGTTTTTCATCAAACCATACGCCGAGGTACCTTACGATATTTACCTGTTTCAATTTATGCCCATATAATGTAAGATCTACTGTTGGATTAACCCTTTTCCCTTGAAAAACATGTTACTTGTGTCTTCTCAACAGACAAATGAAACCCCCATTTATGTGACCATATTTCAACCGTTTTAATTGCTGATTGCATTCTATTTTTTTAAATCACTAATATTTCCTCCTCTCACCCATAATGCCCCATCATCTGCATATAATGCTTTACTAATTCTAAAATCTATATTATCAAAAATATCATTAATCATTATATTAAAAAGCAATGGACTACATACACTACCTTGAGGAGTTCCATTTTGTATTGCATAAATATTTGAATAATTTACCCCAACTCTTACTTCGATTGTTCTATTCTTTAAAAAATCCTTAATTCAATTAAACATTTTTCCTTTAATTCCCATTTTATCCATCTTAATTAATAAACCCTCCTTCCAAAGCATATCATACGCTTTTTCAATATCAAAATGTAGCTAAGAGCATTTATTTATTTACCTGAGCCTTTATTTCATTTTCTAAACAAACAATTGGATCTACCGTTGTCCGTCCACTTCTAAAACCACTCTGATAAGGAGATAAAAGACATATTTTTTTCTATTTCTTACATTAATCTCCTAGTTATCATTCTCTCCATCAATTTACATAAATTAGAAGAGCTATGGGCCTATACTACTACTTCTTCTTCTTCTTCTCTTTTTTAATAGTGGTTGGCAAACAACTTTTAGGTGCATTACCACCACCTTCCAGATTGGAGTATGGATCAACCTTAATCTTATATTCTCCCCACTGAAAAAAAGTATGATGATCGTTAGAAAATGTTGATAATGAGAAAACATGGGGTTCTCACAAGTTGTGTAAAGTTGTAAAGTAATGCAATTTCAGGAAAACTTTTTCAAGTAACGGCAAAGTTATGAAAATTTAATTTTTGTTGCAGTTTTTGAAAAGTAATGAAAAAAGAGTGTAAAGTAAAAAAAAGAGTGGACATTGACACCCATACAATAGTTATTGTGTAGTGTGTATTGTCTGATTTAAACCTTTTAGTGCCACATGCGTTTTATTGTTAAAACTAAGAATGGTCTCCTTTATGAAAACATACTAGGCTTAAAACTATTGCTACTTATGTATGTCCACAAGGACATTCATTTAGACATCAACAAAATCAGACATATTTGCCCAGAAGCATCCTAGAGGGTTGACATTCATAAACCCATTATCATCATCATCATCATAAAGTTGAAGGTGTTGTAGAAGAGAACAATATTCTTTGTCAAGTCTTACAGTTCTATTATAGGCTTATGGCTTAACTTCACCGTACATGTTCATTGGTTTAACTTACTTTAAAAAAAAAATTCTCAACATGGTTTATCTTGTTAAAATGTGTTAAGAAATCCTTTGTCACTTGAACTATACCAAACTGTTCTTAAGTCCTTGGGTCTTTCTAAGTATTTTTTTTCTTAATATAGTTAATATGGTTAAAATATATTGTTAAAATACATGTATATTTTTAAAACTCTTTTGTCACTTGAACCATACCAAACTGTTCTTTAGTCCTTGGGTCTTCTTATTTAATTTTCTGTATACATATCATTTCTGGAAATAAAGAAAATCTTTGTTTGATTAATTGTTGATAAGGATCATTTTTTCTTCAAACTACTTTGTAACCTTGTGCATGCTGTAAAAAGCACGAGATTTCGACTTAAAAACCCATTTTCAATTACAATAAGGTAATCATGCTAATTCCACTTATGTTCATCCATTAAAATTATTATCAATTAAAAAATCCTTAGATGAATAATTAGGGTAGTGTGAAAGAGTAAAGATGGCATTCTTTGGTCATTTAGCCTCACATTGTCTCGACCCCATGACCCTTGACCCCATGACCCTTAGGTGCGCACCCCCCTTTGAAAAATCCTGGATCCGCCCCTGAAAATTATTTTAAGGAGGTACTGTATGAAAATGGTAGAAGATATGAAAAAGCTGAAGAAGCTGAAGATAGCTGAAGGTTATTTGAACATTTTAAAAGTTGAATGGTGTTTCTAGCTGAAAGTAGGATGAAGCAGTAAGCTGTCAAAAAGCTGAAATATTTGAAGAATTTGAAGGATTCTCCATTCAATTTCTATGACAGCAAAAAACTCACAAAAAGTTAAATATTTTAAATATTATAAAAGTTATAATTACCAAAAGATATAGTAATTTCGTGAACGAGCTGAACGTTTTGATACGAAAATTGTTTAAATCGGTTGAAGTATGCAGGAGTAGTTAGATGCCGAAAAACGTACGGAATAATAATCAAGACCTGAAGGAACTTAATAAGTGAGAATGCTGTATAGCATTCTCACTTGATAATAATAAAACTCTATATGCTTGCATACCTGTTATGAGTGCTTCTGTGGAATGTGCTAACTTGGGCCTTAAAGCAGTGACATTGCTAAGGTCGACTATGGGAGAGGAAAGGTTTGTGGCTTTGCTACTTATGTATATCCACAAGGACATACATTTAGACAACAAAAATCATAGACATATTTGCCCAGAAGCATCCCAGAAAGTTGACATTTGTAAACCCATTATCATCGTCATCATAAAGTTGAAGTTGTTGTAGAAGAGAACAATATTCTTTGTCAAGTCTTACAGTTCTATTATAGGCTTATGGCTTAACTTCACCATACATGTTCATTGGTTTAACTTACTTTAAAGTTTTCTTTCTCTCAACATAGTTTATCTTGTTAAAATATATTCAAAACTCCTTTATCACTTGAACCATAACAAACTGTTCTGAGTCCTTGGGTCTTCTTAAGTTGTTTTTTTTTTAATATAGTTTATCTGGATGAAATATATTGTTAAAATACATGTATATTAAAATATCCTTTATCACTTGAATCATAGCAAACTATTCTTAAGTCCTTGGGTCTTTTTATTTAATTTTACTAAATAAATATTTCTGGAAAAGAAAATTAAAATGAATTGTTGATAAGGATAATTTTTTTCTTCAAACTACTTTTTAACCTTGTGCATGGTGTAAAAACCAATAATGTTGGCTTAAAAATACTTTTCAATTACAATAATGCAATTATGCTAATTCCACTTATATTCGTCCACTAAAATTATCAATTCAAAAATCCTTAGATAAATAATTAAGGTAGTGTGAAAGAGAAAAGATGGCATTCTTTGGTCGTTTAGCCTCACATTGTCTTGACATGACTTAAGTGCGCACCCCCTTTTGAAAAATCCTGGATCCACCCCTGTTGATCTGAACAATTATCAATTTGAATACGATGTACAAATTATGTAAAACCATTAACTGAAATATTTACTGAAAATTCAAGCAGAAAGTTGACTTAAACTTCAAAAGAAATGCAGTGTGTTGGCTCTGACAAATTACGGTACAGAGCAATATTCATTCCACAATAAAAGGAGACTACTTTAAGTTATAAAAATAATTTTAATGAAAACATTTAAAATAACTTATGTGGCTTAGAAGAAATCAGAACATATTTGGAACCGTAAAAAACGCTTACAGTTTGTTGATAACTTCTTAGAAGGCAGAAATAGACTTAAAATAGCCCAATTGTTGAAGTCCGAGGCTTTGTATCCAAACTGAAAGCTGAGCTATTCCTTCAGGACGCTGCTGTGCAAAACCATCTAGCGGAAGTCTGAAAAAGTCCTAAAAAATAAAATATCAGTTTAGGAGCTCAAGCTGATGCAGTAGATCCTCGGCGCTGGGTCTGCAGCGGACCTCTGCGCTCCAGCAACGGCCTAGCAGCTCCGCACACCGCTTCCCCTGCGCGGACAGAAACACCGGGTGGTCGCGCAGAGACGGCCGCAGATTGTGCGCCACAACCGCATAGAGGACGTGCTGCCTGTCACCCGTATAGGGCGGCTCTCTGGTCAGAAGCTGCCATATGGTGATCCCCAAAGAGAATATGTCCGCTTTAGGAGACACCTGCTCGCCTTTTAGCAGTTCAGGGGCTCGGTGCGAGTACGTGCCACAGCCATGGCTAAGGTGGGGGCTGATGGAGCTTATTTCGCAGTCACGGTCCAGCGTCAGGGAACATCCAAAATCAGCTATTTTGCACACTTCTCCACGTGACACCAGCACATTGGCTGGTTTGATGTCTAGATGCACAACACTGTGGGAATGCAGGAAGCGCAACCCCTTCACAATGTCTGTGGAGTACTTGAGCCACCTGTCCTCCCCGAGCTCCTCCGTGCTCTCGTAGATAATCTGCTGCAGATTTCTGCTGCCTACGAACTCCATCACGATCGCTCCGATGCTGCCCTCATCTTCAAAGCCCGCCGGCACGCACGTGCTTGCGGCAATGACGCGCACGACGTTTTTATGGTGCAAATGTGCAGCGTTCAGCTCCGCCCAGAAACTCTGCCGGGAGGCCAGCTTGTTCTTCGTGTTCTTCTTTACTTTCTTCAGCGCTACCGTTTCCCCGAGGTACTCTGCCTTGTAGACGGAGCCGAAGCCTCCGGAGCCAACGGCTTCCACAGAGCGCAGCTGCTCCCAGTGGATCACGGAGGACCAGAGGCGGCTGCCGGTCTTACCGTGCAGCCGCTGGGGGGGCACCTGCAGGGTGGACCCATGGGACAGCTGGAAGAGCGGGCTGCTGCAGGTGGAGATGTCCGCTGAAGGATAGATGTTCTTCGGTAACAGGCGCGCGACCGGAATGGGAGAAGGCATCTCGCGTGAAAAGACACAGGTGTGTTTCACTTAGCTAATATCTCCCAATAGACCCTTTTCACATGACGTCACTCAACTTCCGTTTTGAAGCGGAGCAGGGTATCTTTACTTCCGGCTACATGCTTTTACATAGAGGCCGTTTCTCATTTCACGAGAACGCGAGTCCGGACTCGCGTTCTCGTCAAGTCTGTTCTCGGTAAGAACACAGGAAGATCGGACTTGACGAGAACGCGAGCACGCAGCACGTATTGTGCATTGGAACAGAAGTATACTCGTGACGTCATCACACCCACAGCTCTTGAGCATTCCTTTAACGTTCAAAACTATTTATACACTACACCATCATATCTTATTGAAAACGTTTTTATTTAAATTAATTTCTAAAAAGTATAAAAAATATCTAAAATAACAGAACTGTGGGTATAAAAACAGCAATAGCGTGAATTTCTTTGTGGGGAGTTGTAATTGTTGTAATTGTAGAGGCGATTGAATCTTCTTTAAAAATCAGCACTTTGTAGAAGCAAAATGAGCGATACGAGCAATATTGCTGTTGCTTCAGTCGTTGGTCAGCTTTACCAGCAGGCTGAAGAGGAGGTGATGCAGTTGTGGAGGCAAATCCGAGCAAGGAGAAGATTGATGCAGCAGAGGAGGCTCAGAAGGCAGGCTTTGCTCACCCATCTATTGCCAACTGGTAGGCATTTTAAGATTGACAGCCTATTTCCTACTTTTATCTTTAAAAAAAACCCCATTGATGATGATATTAAAAACGTGATCAGGTTGAAATTGTGACTATTTTTCCTATATTAATAAAAATGAAGACCCAGTTTTAACATTAATAACAATAGGGTTAAGCTACTTTATTGCACCTCCTGACCTTCACAGCATTGATCATTAAGAAAGGAAAAAAAAAAAAACATTTTTATGTCTGTCCACCTTTACAGTGATTAATCTATAAATTAGTTCAGCCCATTTTTTCAGTGAAATGGTAAAAATACCAGAGAAGGGAAGCCATTTGTTACATTTACTATACATTTTACCTTTTCTTTCTTGAGCACTATAATAATCTGCATGTTAAACAGGTATAGTTTTATGCATAGAAAAGGTGACAAAAAACAATTATGGTAACATTTGGCATTTTTTATTTACAGGAAGAAACAGAAACAGAATATGTGAGGATAAACACTTCTGTGCCAATCCTCCAAATATTTTTTAATGAAGGAGACCTGAAACCAGCCTTCTAGCTAAACAGGTCCACCATCGTCCTCCTCCTTCAGCTGCTGCCCATCAGAAGGTCCATGGATGGCCACAGGAGATAGAGGTGCTGGTGACCCTCTGCTGGCTGGCCTGTGGTGCATCCTATAGGGAAACAGCTTGCCAGTAAGATCTCTTACCTTCTTGTCCTTAAATAGAGCCAGCAATGACACACAATTGATAGATGATATTAATTGGATAGAAGATTAAGACAGATCAGCATATTACCTAAATTACAAGTTAATTTTATATTTGGTACAGGTCAAGTGGAGGCACGCTACAACAGACACCACGCCAAGGCTGATAAACATCACTGAGCGTGTCTTTGGTGGTCTGAAGACACGGTGGCGTTCCATCTTCTTCAGGGCGCTGGAGGTCCGCCTGACGTTTGCCCCAAAAGTAATCGCCGCCTGCTGCATCCTCCACAGTATTAGTATAGAGGCAGGTGACCAGCTAGACGTGGAGGATGAGGAGGTTGATCCAGAGGAGGCAGCTGAAGACAGGGAGCTGCTCCAGCTGGCTGCATGTTTAAGTGAACATGACTACACCTGACCTAATGTAGATAAGTTGGAGTCATGTTCACATGCTGCTTCATTTCTTTTGTTTTCACCACCTGGAAAAATACATAAAATAATGCGTAAATTAATTTCCATTCCAACTATTTTTAATTGTAAGTTTATAGGCATTGTCTGTTTGTATAAGATCTTAATGAGTTATTTCTTTGTTTTAAACCATGTTAGTAACTGTTAATAATTTGTTGAATATATTACACCTTCATTCTGTTCCAAAGATAAAACATTTGTATAAAATAAATGTCTGTTTTTTCATACACTATTATTACTATTGTTTTCTTTCCCTCTTTCTCCTCTCAATTATTCGTGTCCTGACTCAGAAGAAACTCACTTAGATAGGAAAAACATTTATAGAATGTATTTATTTATTTATTTTATATGCTGCTGTCGTCCTAGGGAGACATTTACAATTTATTCCAGCAAGTATTGAGTTAATAAAGCAACACACGTCAGTCAGATAAACACAAAACAAATAAATCATAACCAGCGGTATTATGCACACTACTTTTTTTAAATTACGCACTAACTCTGTAAACAGGCCACATAGAGAAGCTTAAAAGTATAATGTTCTCGCCTCAAACGATCTTAAAACGTTCTTTTGAACAACAACAGCAGCAGAAAAGGGAATTTTTTAACTTACCGCTGTGAGCTCTGTTTGCGCTGTCTCGAGTCAAGCTGCGGCCGCGGTGCATTCTGGGCAAGCGGTCAGTCTGAAGAACGCACAAGTCTGCTCTGATGCATGCTCGATAAAGAGGGCGGGCGAGAACAACATCCGGGGAATTCGGCGCGTTCTCGATTTGGCGTTCTCAGCATTGGAACAGTGCTCGGGCTGAGGCTGATGACGTGTCACGAGCACACGAGCACACGAGAACGCTCAAGAACGCATATTGAGAAACGGCCAGAAAATTCGGGAGGTGAAGAGGTGTTTCACTGATAATCAGCGCGATTTCATAAGGTAAGACTGAGACCACAATGTGTCGCATTGACTATCTTTATTTTCCTTTGTATTTGTAGCGATCATTGCTGTTATATAGATGCTTTGATCGGGACAGTAACATGAAGATCAAAGCTAACATGCAGCAGCTTGTTAGCTTACCTTACCAAACTTTTACCTATCAGTAATCAGCGTGATTTCATTAGGTAAGACTGAGAGCACAATATTAAACGTGTCTTATTGACTATCTTTATTTTCCTTAGTATTGGTAGCGATCATTGCTGTTATATAGATGCTTTGATCGGGACAGTAACATGAAGATCAAAGCTAACATGGAGCAGCTTGTTAGCTTACTTTACCTGTCATTAATCTGATGTAGATGTTATAAAATGATTACTGTAGCTTTGCTATTATAGAAATAAATCTTGTTCACTGAGTGAAAAAAGAGACATTTATCTGCTACATTGTTCCCTTTACTTGATTATGGTGATGTGTTATATATATATAATTGCAGTCACTAAATTAAAAAGATCTTATTCCATTTGAATCTTTTTGTTCATTCCTAAAAAAAATTACCGTGGGTCTATTGGACAGTACTTCTGTTTCTGAATTTTCTGTGTATTATAATGAATTTTCTTCATAATATTATTTGCACTTATATTAATGCACTTTTTTTTAGTTTTTGTGCAAAATACTGTATATTTTAAGTAGAAGCCTGAAATTGTTTTATTATACTGTATTAGTAATGACATGTGCTGCTGACCTCTTAGTCAGATCAACCTTTAAAAAAGAGATCTTAATCTCAATGGGAGTTTATCTGGTTAAATAAAGGTTTTAAAAAGTATTATAGTTAATCTATTTTTTTCTCCCCTTGTGTCCATCTCTCAGCAGCATCATATCCACCAAGCATGGCACAATCACAGAGAAACCGCTACTGCAGTGTCCCACAGTGTTCGAACAACAAAAAAAACTTTCCATATCTCAGTGTTCATGACTTCCCGGCTGATGCTGAGACTGGAGCCCGTTGGGTGACGGCAATAAGAAGAGACGAGGGGCCAAATTTTAAAATCCTTCGTGGCAGCACTTACGCCTGCAGTCAGCACTTCTCTTCCGAGGAGACCTATGTTTCTGCAAGTGGTCTTTAACAAATTAAACTCCATCTTTCTTTCTTAAAGATAATTGAGTTATAAGTTAATTTAGCTATTCCCAAGATAATTTCAGTGGCTCACCACGTAAAATTTTATTACAGCTGTCAAAATCAATCTGTTAATGAAAGGAAATTAATCTGAGAAATTAATTAATTTCTGCACATACAAATGGTTTTTAAAAATACTCACCTGTACACTGTGATCGCACACTGTCTCTTTCTCCTGCATTGTTTACATTTCAATTGTTTACTGTTAAATCACTGCTGTAATTTACTGTAATTCTCAAGCTGTATGCAAACGGAATTTCGTTCTGTACGCACTCTGTGCATACATAATGACAAATAAAGTTGTCTAAATCTAATTTGTCCATGGATGAACCCAGAACCACACACAAGGGACTTAAAATGAAAGTCTTTATTGAAGGTTTGATGGGATGGAGGGTGATGTAACCAGCGAGGTAGAACTGCACGGGAACAGGGTGATGGTGTTGGCAGGAGCTGACGGACCGGAGAGAGACTTCTTGGAACCAGGAACAGGCAGCAGGGTCCACACCTCGGCAGAGAATTGACAGTTCAGGGGAGAACCCACCAGAGCTCTGCAGCAGGCTCTTCTGTAAGGCAGAGGGGAACCGAAGCAAGGCAGCAGGATAAACAGGACAGGTAAAAGGTAAAATGGACAGAGCTGCTATGAAGTATCTATGTAATAAATAACTAAAATATATGAAGTGTGATGTCTGAAGTTTTTTTAAATCCATGTTTTTTTGGTCAGTTCCTGAAAAATAACAGTATAGGACACAAGGGGTTTGCCCCGACAGCAGCATAATCCATAAATACTATAGTGAACTGATTATTAGTGTGCATGCAGTGTGCTTGCAACATTATTGACAGCGTCTTTCTCAGTCTATGATGTCCTAAACTATCACAGTTTTAACAGGAATGGGCAGAATTATTTTATTAATTGAGGCTCCAGATCTACTGACGAGACTGAGAAACACACTGAACCCACAGAGGAATTTTGAGGGATACTGCAAAAGTCTGCAACCTCAGTAAAATACTACACAAAAAAAAAAAAAACGGGAGGGAATGAGGCTCCTCATTTTTATTCATAGAGCTGTGACCAAGTGGCCAACAGCATTGACACTGTTCCAAAACAAAGTAAGAAAAGGCTCAACATTATACATCAACTATATCCCTGGTGTGACTCATTGACTAAAAGCTGTGAAACAGAATAGCTGATATAGCAATAAAGCTAGCGTAGCAATATAATGGAGAAATAGAAAACTAATAAATGTCAAAAGTCCTGTTGGTAGCATAGCTACCATTATCCTAGCATCTATGCTAACAACAGAGCTAAGAAGACAAAGCTCTTACCTTCATAATCGAAAAGGTACTGTTCCACAAAGAACTTGTCATCTTTGTCGAGTTTGGAGGCTGGTGTGGCCGGAAGCTTTTGTGCCAGTCTGTGCACGTCTCCCAAACGAAATTTGGGTAGATTGGTGAGGGACTGTGTGAATTCCCTATGTAAAAACACTGCTCGCGGAGAAAGCGGAAGTAAAGATACCCTGCTTCACCGCAGAACGGAAGTTGCATGACGTCACTGTGAAAAGGGTCTATTTGACGCAATCCTCCTCGAAGTCGATGCTGCACAGAGCATGCTCCCGAGTTTGGAGAGTAATTTTCAAGTCGTAGCTTAGATATCCAGATCTGATGAAGTTTTTTTGTCTTTAGAAAAATTCAACTCTGGTGGTGTTTTCTGGCCAGTTTGAACAATTAATAGCAACACACTGAACCATGTTGGATGCCTATTCATTGATGTGCACTTTAACCGCTGAATCATGGCGGCACAGCTGACATCACACTTCCGGGGTAGTCATGGAAAAAACTGAAAGCACCGGTGTGGTGGTTTCATCAATATTTAGAAGTACCAAAAAAAATTTGATTTTTATATTATTTAAAATTCTCCGAACAACATATTTTATGCCTATATTTTCACAGATTTATTACTTCAAAACAGGCTTCTGTTCACCTTTAAGTTCTTTCTGTAAATTTTCTCTGAAAGTGATTGTTATATGCTAGATTTTTTGCTAAAATTTAATAAGTTGAAAAATATCAGTTCCTGACCTCAAGTGTTAAGAGATAATGAGAACACACATCATGTAATTGAGATTTGAGTGGGATGAGAGACATGAAGGACAGGGACAGAGACAAGTCTCTTAAATTAAATGCGGCAATCAACATTGGATTCTCCAGTAGGATGAGTGAAAACTTTGTTCCCAAGTGGTTGAAGTGAGCTGAAAGTGTGCAGAAGCTTTTCTGCACCACTCCTCCCAGACCTCTCCTCCTTAGCTCTCTGCCTGCATGGTGGCTAACTCTCACAGAGCCTTTTTCTGCAAATCATCCAAATCGAAAATTATGGACGCAATTGATCACATTTTCTCAACAAGAAGACCAGGCACGGGGGAGGCAAGCTGTCCAGCGGGGACACATACTGCCGGATACACCATGGTGCCCTGTTGGCTAGCCTTGGAGCTGGGTATATCAAATTCTCCTGGATGTTTTGCAAACAAGATGCTCTAACCTCGCCCAGACCCGCTCATGTCACCTGTGAACTCGAACAATGCCCTTCTGAACTGATGATAATATACCATCTACGACTAGGGCTGGAGGGGGGTGGCTGGAGAGTAATGGGCCCATGCTTACTTACACACACACACACACACACGCGCGCGCACACACGCGCGCACACATGGTGATAAATACACCCCCCTGTGCCTCACCGCATTTGCTGTGCCAGATGTTTTTCCCCCCTGGGACAGGAACCTAGGTTGGATGCGCCCGTAAGCGCTGCTGTGTTGGGGTACTGGACTTGGATGCCCCCCCCCCCCCAGCCGAAAACCCTCCCAACTGAAATATGTCTGCTAGTCATGTTTTATGTATGTTTGCTTTTTTTTATGCTGAGGTTTTTTTCTTGCATTGATCAAATTGTCAGAGGGACGGTGCAACTAAAGCACTCTTTTTTCCCCCCTCAACCCCCCTAATGTATTGCTTTCTCCACTCTCCTGGGTACCCATGTATGCAGTGGCGGCTGGCCCATAGAGGGCACTCGGGCGCTGCCCACCCTAGATGTGGAGGGGAAAAGTCAAAATATATATAGATTTTAAAAGTATTATTAATGTCAGTTTTTACTTAATAGTATGTGGCTACATGTAATAAGAATTATTAAAACACTTCTACTAATTGACTCTATCAATTGGTGCATTTCCACCAATAGAATGTATCATTTCTCTTCTTTTACACTTGTGGGGCTGTGACTCAAGGAGCCCTACAAGTGTAGCGAAATAACCAATCGTATACTGTTGCTAGGGGAGATTTATAAATATTTGGCCAATCAGCATCGCCAAAATGAATGGGTTTGGCTCCTGGAGTCATAGCCCTAGCTGCACAGTGATAGGTGCACTTCACGCTTACCAGCGTGACAAAACGGGTAAATTAGAGCGTACTTTTAGTTTATTTTTGGAATCTAAACAATGCCTACGACTTGTTGTGCTCCTGGTTGCACACAGAGGCATTCCAAATCGTCGGATGTACGTTTCTTTCGTTTACCGAAGGACGAAGAAAGAAATGGATAATTTTAATGAAAAGGATGCAGGCAGACAATCCCAATCGACTGTGAGAGCCATCATACCATGACAGAATTTGAAGTCAACACTTCATCTCCGGTAAATACAACTTAATTTTGCACTAATCATTGTTCTATTTAAATCATTATATAAATACAAAATTAGGATATATATTGAAGTCAGGACGTAAAAGTTTGTTTCGTAATAATATACATACATGAACAATGTATGCAAACCCTCTGGCATGAGTCTGTGAAAAGGATTAATAAGACAAAACCACCAAAATAATCCTTTGTGAACAATGTTTTTTCATTAATTAAATGCTTATTGTGGAATCGTAGTAATTTTCCGACTTTTAATTTAAATGCATGTACTGGGTTAGGCAGGGAAATCTATTGGCCAGCCCCACCAGAATTTTTTTTTTCACCAGCCGCCACAGCATGTATGACTTTCTCTTGATGGGCTGTACTGAAAGGAAAATTTCTCCACAGGAGAGAAATAAAGAAATTCAATTCAATTCAAATTGCACATCCTGTTACATGAGAGGCTGTTCCCTGCCCGAAGACATGAAGGTGTCCCACCACAAAGGAGCTTGCAGTGCCACAGCAGTGCCACAGACGCATATAAAAGGATTTTGGTGAAGCAAGGAGAAACAGATAGGCAGAAAGATTTTGGAGGAGTAAAACCTCTATTTCTAATAAAATCCAATTAGAGCCATCTAATACCCGAGTCTGATGTAGCCGGTTAATTAAGAGAGATATATTTCTCTTTTTTTTAATTCAGGCATGACTTGACAGGAAAAAAATGTTTAGAGAGGGCTGGACCATACAGAAGCTGCTTAAATAATGACAATCTTTTTAGGTGAGAACAATTTTATTTGATAGTTTACAATGTTTAACAGCAGCTCTCAGACATTGAGTGGAGTTGTCTCAAACAATACACTTCTCTTGTGTTCATACAGTTCTTGAATCGATGCATGAGTTCTGTCTGATACACTTAGTTCATACAACACACTGTTATTGTCTTGATGCCATGATCCCCAGCCTGTATTTTGCGCATGCTTAGCAAACTCTAGATAGACGGGAGTTTTAAAAAGAAAAACGGCAGTGCAAGTGGTAAAGGCTTTCGAGTCAGTTTTTACAGAAAGTCAAATCCCTAAAGAGCTTCAGACGGATGCCTTTTTGAAAACCCATCGATCAAGTTTTTTTTTTTCAACAATATCTTTATTGAGTTTTATTTATATATTTCACTTGTACAAATAGACAGTAGAGACCATAGTATATACCTTCTGTCACTTTTTGATCGATGGATGATTAATGACCCTTATCAAACCCTTATCAAACCCCGCCCCTTTTTAATTTACCTTTAGGTGACCCCCCTCACATGACCGTCACATGACCCCACTCGTGACACTCATGTGACCCCCCCCCTCCCTCCTGTGACGTACACATTACCCCACCACGTGACCCCTCATATGAGACCCTTGTTAACCATTCCCTTCGATGCATGGCGTGATAAGATGACTGCAATAGCAGACCGGATCTCAGCGCTGTTTCGCGACTGTCGCAACTGGAGAGACGTTTTGGGGGTCAAGAAAGTGCTAGCTTTTTGAGCCTGCCCCTCTCACAACAGCCGATACCGCCCCCTTCAATGTTAACCACACCCCTTCTCAGTATAAAAACAGCTAAGCAGACTGATAAGGACTCCATGCAACTTCACTGACCAGACTTCTAACATCTGAAACCATGAGCAACTACGTGGTTGAAAGAACTACCGCTTAAACATCACCGCAGCATGGTTCCCCGGATAGCGACAAATTCTTCCCGGGACCGTACCACCCTCCTTTACCCTTGCCAACCCCTGAATCCTCTTCTTCCAAAAGCGACACAGAGAGCGAGAGTCTTCTGACAGGGCTGCAGAGGCAAACCGTGTACTGGTCCAGGCCCCACGGAGGTGTGAAACTACGGCCCGAATTCTTATTTTTTTCGAATAAGAATTCCAGGCTTCCAGCCCTGCCGTCTCTGTCAGAGACCCAGGATGAAGATTCACAAGCGGTGAATCTTCCACCCTCCCCGGACCGTTCTCAGTCTGAGTACTCACAGCTCCAGGACTCGCAACTTCCCTCAGGCCAAGGAGATCCAGCCTCACCAGACCCTTCACAATCCGAGGACACGCAAATTCCCTCTGGGCAACCAGACTGTGACAAGGGCTCTGATGAATACGACGGGTGGGTCCGCTTCGGGTTCATCAAAGCTGTGAAAACCGTGGTGTTTCATCTTTTGAGCGCTGCGATCCGAAAATACATGTGTGATAAATGTTATGGGTGTAACAATGACCGTCCTAGTCAGAGAGACCATGATTGTTTGGAGCAGGTTGAGGACGGGTTCTTTGAAAGCAAGCCCTATCCTGTAATGCGAGTACTTTATAACGCACGTTTCTTCGATGCCGTTCAACGGTTTCTAACCGCTCACAACATCCACCAAGACAACGACTGTCGTACAGGCCTATCTGTGCGAATTGACGCAGGCCAAGGAGTTATTTCATACAATCCTTAACACATCTAACAAAAAGAATACTAATTGAAAGTTTGGAAAGTAGTAAAATTAAAAAGGAGGTATTTAGTAAGGGAATTATTCAGATAATTGAGGAGTTAGGAATCAATAATTGAGCCGTTAATCTAACTACCTTAATGCCAGCTATACCATCATGGTTACTACCGCAACCTAGCGTTGATCTTTCTTTATTAAAAAAGATTAGTTCAAGCAATAACATGTTTAGCATACAAGCTTATGTGAACACTTTGATACATGAGAGATATGGGTATTATGTACATGTATTCACGGATGGGTCAACAAATTTAGAGAATGGAAAAACAAGCTGTGCTTTTGACATTCCTAAATTAAAAGTTAAGGCATTTAAAAGATTAACCAATCATTTCTCCGTTTATGCAGCAGAAATTATGGCAATCATGTTAGCATTACAATGGATAGAGGAAGTCAAACCCATGAGAATACTAATGTTCAGATTCAAGTGCAGCATTGGCTAGTCTCATCTAAATGTAGGGAGGGTATTATGTTAGAAAGTTTGTTATCATTATACCGAGTACGTAGTCTGGAGATTGATGTTCAGTTCTTATGGATTCCAGCACATAGTGGCATTCAAGGGAATGAGATGGCAGATTCTTTAGCTAAGAAGGGGTTGACGATAAATAAGGTCCTACATACGAAACAAAATTAAGGTACAGCAGCAAAAATTATGGGATAATGGAAATAAAGGAAGACATATAAGATACAGCAAAAAGTGGGGGAAGAAGAGCCTCTGGGGAAGAGCAGGAGAGAACAGGGGATGTTTAACAGAATTAGGCTAAATGCGTCACTACATATTATTGGGAAGCATCCAACGGGAAAGTGTGAGATGTGCAGTCAACGAGAAACTGTGGAACATGTGCTGTTTGAGTGTATTAAATACTTAAATCAAAGAATGGATCTAAAAAAAATGGAATCTCAAATAAATCCGGAAAGAAGGTGCTTAGGATCATGTCATCTTATCTACAACAAACTGGACTAAACCTAAGGATTTAAGGAAAAGTAACTAAAGATCAAGTAGGTGGCGATAATGCTCCATTTGATTGCAAGACGCCGGTAAAAAAAGAAGAAGAAGCTCACCCTCCACTCCCTCAGCAATCTGTCACACCTGTTGGGCACTAATTAGTCAGAACTCCAAGTAAAAGTATAGGTACCTCTCCAAAATATGATTTTGGTAAAAGTCCAGGGGCCCGTTCTTCGTACGTTGCTTAAAACATCCAAGATCAAATGAGACACCCAAGATGACTTCATCTGCTAATCATGATCCGGCTAATTGGGTTCTTCCAACGCACCTGTTGTTTATGATTAATATGACTGGATTGAGTTATCTGAGACAACTGCACGTTCATGCGTCGCTTTAAAAGGGGAAATGTATCGATAGTAGAAACAATGATCAGCAACGCTGCTATTGGGTAGTTCACTGCTATTGTTTTCATACCGGTTTTTCGCACATGCGCGCCGGACTTGTAGGCAAAAGGCGAACACAATGGCGGATGCAAACAGAGAAACTTACGAGTTCTCCACGTATTTTTCTTCTTTAGATAACGTATCAACAAGATCGTTTTAAGAGTAAGTTGATGGTTGATGGTATCAGATTGCCAGATCCACACAGCAAAAGCCTGAAGGGACGGAGCGAGTCTGTGAAATGCTGACCAAGTGTTCCGTACCGCGACATATACAGCTACCTTATAAACACGCAGGCCAGTACAGACGAGAGAGCATGAAAGCCCCTGAAACCACTGGACGGCTACAATTATTTTATATTGGGACATAGGCACCAGCAACCCCCGCGACGCCATGAGGGATTAAGCGGGTCAGAAAATGGATGGATGGATGGATGGATGAATGGATGGCTGTTCAGACATGTTTGTGTAACAGCAGAAAGCAGAGTCGGACACAGACCACGCCTCAGCAGAGAGGAAGACCCGCCCGGTAGGTTAAAAATAAACATTGTTCACTATGGATTATTTTGGTGTTTTTGTCTTGTTAAAATGGGTGGGGGTATCGGCGACGTTGCAGCGTAAACACAGAAGTACTAGCGCGCGTGAACAGGGGCGTAATGGAGCCGTCTGCTGCTCCAGACAGCGGCTGCTGCTGCTGCATCGACTCCGCTTCTCCGGCCCCGTGTAGCGATCGCCACCTCCCCTCCGCCACTATTTAAGTAGAACAATAACTAGAGCAGAATTAAGTTGTATTTACTAAAGATGAAGTGTAGACTGCAAATTCTGTCGTAGTATGATGGCTCCCCCAGTCAATTGGGAGTGTCTGCCTGCGCTCTTTTCATTGAAAATATCCATTTTTTTCTTCTTTCTTCGTCCTTCGGTAAACGAAAGAAATGTACATCCAACGATTTGGAATGCCTCTCTGTGCAACCGGGAGCACAACAAGTCGTTTTTGCCTACCCGCGGGACCCGGATGTAGCGCTGACATCACGCGTGAACTGGTCTCTTGGCTGTTCAGCATGGCCAAAGAACGCCCACAGTTTTTTCTCTCAAGCAGAACGCGAGCTTAAATTGGTAGGTTATGCTGAATTTGAGTCATTAATTAAACCAAAGTCTGTTAAAGCCAGGAGAGAGGGCTGGCAAAAAGTAGCAGATAAATTAATGCGTAAGTGCTGTCCATGGTAGATGTTTCTATCACTTTCTACTAGAGATGCTCGATATTGCCTTTTTTGCCGATATTCGATATGCCGATATTCCAATCACTGAATTTTCGATTCCGATATAAGCCGATACCGATATAAACTAATTTCACATCATGCCAGTCACAAAATTTAAGCATAACCCACATTTACTGTGATGCCCTACTACACACTGTATATTCCACAAATAATTACCATTGTAGAGGATAATAACAGCATTTCAACTTCAGGAAAATGCGAAATTTTTCATTTATTTTCAACAATCTGTCTCAAACAACATTTTGGAATATGCTCTTTCTGAGCTTAACCTGACAATGAATATTCAAACAAGAGATAAATCTCTTCACAAATAGGGAAAAAAGTACCTCTCCAGTACAGCTGTATGGCACAGAATTGAATGTAAAACACAAATGAAATGCACTGTAGGATCGCTGACTGTATCAAAACCTCTACATAAAAGGTACAAAACACTTCAAAAAAAGAAGTAAAAAGCAAATGGAACATAAAAGTGCAAAGTCAGAGTCCTTAGCCCATTACTAACCCTAACCCTATTTTAAAGTGTAACTTGGGCTCATTCTGCCTTGTATGAAAAAAAGAACATGCATATTAAAAAGGCACCAAAAATAAAAACAGCTTAATTTGAAATGTTCTTTTTTGTTGAAAAAAACTTATGTAAACAGTCCTTCCTATGAAAGACAAATATTTGTCATTGTAGAGGTTAAGAACAGCATTTCAACTTTAGGAAAATGCAAAATTTGACATTTATTTTAAACACTGTGTCAAACATTTTGGAATATTCTGTTCCTAAGCTTAACCTGACAATGAATATTCAAACAACAGATACATTTCCTTTCTTCACAAATAGGAAAACATTGTACCTCTCCAGTACAGCTGTATTGCACAGAATTAAATGTAAACAAAAATGAAGTGCAGTGTAGGATCGCTGACTATATCAAAACCTCTACATAAAGGTAATAAGCACTTTTTGAAAAAGAGGTAAAAAGCAAATAGAACAAAAGTGCAACGTCAGAGTCCTTAGCCCATTACTTGGGCTATTGTACTAAAATGTAACTTGGGCTCATTCTGCCTTGTATAAAAAAAAAGAAGAAAAAAAAAGAACAGGCACATTAAAAAGGCACCAAAAATAAAAAACAGCTTAATTTGAAACGTTCTTTTTTCTAGAAAAAAACGTTTGTAAACAAACAGTCCTTCCTGTGAAGCGCAACAAATGAGGATTGAGACAGTCCTTCTTTGGGCTCTTTGCCTTTACATTATACCGTTGTACTAATGTAGGAGAGGAAGATTTTTCTGGATGAAAATTAGCATCTCAGCATTGTCACAATGTATACGATTCCTCTTCTCATCAATGACATGAGAAACAGCACTAAACAGCCGCTCGCTGTCTACACTTGTGCAGGGCGCAGTTAGGTACTTGCGTGCAACACGGGCCAGAGCAGGGAAGCGGGTTTGGTTGGAATTCCAGTACATCAAGGGGCATGCTGTCTTGAGGATGGTGATCTCTGCCAAATATGTCTGCACCTGACAAAAAATAAAAGCAAAAAACAGAATTCTGTTAACCTTCAAAGCACACCCAAATATTCACTTTACATTTATTAGAAGTGAATAAATGATAATTTTTTTCCCTTTTTACTTCATTATTTATAAATTTTTAACTCACCTGTGAAGCAGTTACACCTGTTGCAGCTTGCTGTACATCATTCTCTGCGAGGATTTCTTGGTACATGTCCTGCAGACTCAGTGGGTTCACATCCTCCTGGCTTGGGTCATCTGCACCAGCAGCCTCTTCCTGTTGATCAATTCCCCCACCAGCCATTTCATCCACAACACACTGCAGCATAGTCCGGGCATCCACTTTCTTCCAAGAGTCAAAATAACGGTCTTTGTATCGAGCATCAACCATTGTTGCAATGACATACAGTGGTTCATCTTGTACACCATTAAAGCGATTGCAAACGTCTTCTAGTAGAGTGCGCTTGGCTGTTTGCACTCCTTTGTCTGTTTCATCAACCTTGGCAAGCAGCCGTTTGAGGGACATCACAGCGGGAATGACATCTGCAGCAGTTGCCTTTGGAAAGCTGATGTTTTTGGTAAGCTGTTCAAAGGGTTCCAGTAGAGAGGTCATCTTTTCTAAAATTCCCCACTGAGTTGCAGTCAATGTTGCTGGGAGCTCATAATCAGCAGCATATGCACTTAAGGCCCTTTTTTGCTCTATCAGACTTTGCATCATGTAAAATGTGGAATTCCACCTGGTAGCCACGTCCTGTTGCAGCCTTTTCACCGGCATGCTAAGTTCTTTTTGTATGTTCTCAAAACGACTGCATGCAAGTGGTGAGTGTTTGAAGTGTCCAACCAGTCGCCTCCCCACAGCAAGTGCGTCTGCTATGTTGCGTTGAGACAAGGCACCTCCATTCACTACCAACTGCAAAGTGTGTGCCATGCAAGGCAAACTAGGCACACCAAACTCCAACGTAGCTTTAGCCATGTTACGTGCATTGTCCCTAACGACAACATGAACCTTCTCCTTGGAGATTTTCCAACTTTCAAACATCTTTTCAAATGCGCATGTAATAGCTTGTGCTGTATGAGACCCACGGCACTCCTGGGAATAAAGCACAGTCTTATTTAGCTCAAAATTAGGATCTAGCCATTGCGCTGTCAAGCTCAGCATGCTAACTTGGTTAACACTTGAGGACCAAATGTCTGTTGTGAAACTAATAGCAACAGCATCAGACAGTAGCTTCTGGACGTGTCTATGAACATCGGCATACAGCTCGGGGAGGCAAACTTCTGAGAAATACCTGCGAGTTGGCATGTCAAAACGTGGCTCGAGGAATTCCATAAGTTTTTTTAATCCAGCATCCTGCACCATGGAAAACGACTGATTGTCTAACGCAATGCACTCAATTATTTTCCTACAAATCATTTTCGCTCTCGGGTGTTCCTTGTTGTATTTCTGTCTCTTCTCGATTGAGTCTTTCAGAGACAGTTGTGTTGTTTTTTTGCGCGAGTCGTTTCCAGGTTGCTTGGGTTTACGTTGCTGAAGAAATGCTGTGTGTTTCTCCGGGTGGTGTTTCCTTAAGTGAGAGATTAAATTCGAAGTGTTGAAGGACGAAGTCTTGGTTCCCCCACGCATGACAAGGACTTACCATTCATTGCAAATCGCAAACTTGAAGTCATCATTTGAAACTTTAAAATAGTTCCACACCGCAGACATTTTACATTCGTTAGCTTCGCTGCTGCTCCACAGTTTGCTATCTGGTGCGGTTTGATGACGTCATCAGGGAGCATCGCGCGTTGGCAAAAGGACTCGCTTCAGCATATTTCGCAAAATCTAGGCATTATATTATCGGCTTTTAATTATCGGGGGAAACCCGATAAGGATATGGACAGATATTATAAAATTATGCTAATATCGGCCGATAATATCGGCCGGCGGATATTATCGGACATCCCTACTTTCTACAGTATGTATTTGTGCATTTTAATAATTTCATATTTACTTTGTTCTTTTATGTCAGAGCCTCCACAGTACCCACTAGAACATGGGGACAAGTAAAAGTGAAATACAAGAATATTCTACAAAATGGTAGCCTTTAATTAGGCGCCCGCCTATGCATTGAAAATGCATGGCGGAGGCCTTATGTTATGCACCTAAAAAGGATTTCTTTATTAGGCGCCCGCCTATGCATTGAAAATGCATGGCGGAGGCCTTATGTTATGCACCTAATAAGGATTTCTTTATTATTAGGCGCCCGCCTATGCATTGAAAATGCATGGCGGGCGTTGCATGGCTGTTGGCTCATTAGCAGCCTCATTTGTTGTGGTCTCTTGTCATTCACACAGAACAATAAACCGTGCCAGCCGACATGAGTTTTACAAACGGCAAAGCTTTGTCTTAAGCAGTAACGTGCCTCGACTACGCGCTGCGTTCTCAGACCAGTGTGATGCGTTCCCGAGCGTCTGAAAGCTGCATTCAGGAGCATGGGACATTTCTAATTTACAATAATATATATTTTTTTTACAAGTAACAATTAAATAACTCGAACAACTGGTATAAATGAATGATGATAAAGGAATTTATTTAACATGTTTTGGGACAGTTTGTATTCAGACGTTTTAAGAAAACATTAAAGTATTTTATGTATTGTTTATTAATTTATTTTATATTATACTTAATCTCCTCCTTTTCCTGTATAATCCTGCCTCAAGCATTTTGCTGGCTCTCCTTATTATTGTAAACTTTGTAATGTAACAAGAGTTCAGGGACATCCTACAATCAGGCTTAGGCTACTGGAGGACATCAGGGCCAGTTTTTCTCACTCTACTGATTTCTACTGTTCTCCAGTTTTGCATTGCATTGCATTGAAATGAAAGTCACATTTCCTGCCACAGTTGTTTGCTGCTTCTCCACCGAAGCCAGGCCTGCAAGCTCTCCACCATCAGCCATCACTTATCAGTTACCCTCCTTCACTGCCTTGAATTTTAGTCATACTCAAAAACTGCTAGTTGAAAGAATAATTAATTTCATTATTATTTTCTGTTTAAATATCCAGTCATATTCACTGAATTAGAACATCTTTTTAGAATGTTTTTTAGTCTGAAAATGACAAGTACCTTTTGAAATTAACCTTAATGCAGGTACCAAACTTGTCCTTAAACCACAATAATTGTATTTATTTTACTACTATAATGTACTATTTTAATCTTAAATCTTATTTTTATTAGTTGGCCTGGAAATAAGTACGGCTGGATTCCGTCAAAAGTCCGGTTTCTGTCAAGAAACTCTTCTAAAAAAATCCATATCGCTATCAGATGATGATAGCTCCACGCAAGGACGTGAAGAGACTGTTGGAGGGGCAGGTGCTCAAAGTTAAAAGAGGGAACATGGGGCACGGATTTAAAACACGATACAGAAACATACCTTGCTATACAACCGGCTGAACTGTACCAACCCTTACTATAAAGAATGTAACATGGAATCAAGGGCGTACGTTTGATTTGAACTTTGGTAGGGACACTATTGGTCCAAAGCTTCATTGGTCCTACACAATATGCATGCTCCTATTTTTTGATGCTTGATTTGAGCATTAGGATGCGTTTTGCCTGTCTAAAAAGAAAAGGCAGCATTATTTGCTACATTTATACAAATTTTATAAGCACGACACACACTATATGCTGTTTGTTTATCTTTAAAGCATCACAGGATCTGATCAATGTCGAATTGGGACTTTTTCCCACTTTGAAAAAGTTTGCTTTGAACTTACCAGCAACAGAGACAGATGGTAAATACGTGCCTATTAAACCAAATATATTCAAAATATGTCTGTTGTCTAGATATATCCTGTATTTTATTTTGAAGATATAGAAATGTGCAGAGATAAACCCCACCCTTATTCTTCTTTTAAATCTAAGAAACTCTGTCAGCATCATAAAACACAGCAAAATTATACATTCAAGGGACTGCAAATAAATGTATTGTATTTACTTTGCACTGGAAGTAGAATTGTCACTGACACTGACAGCATTTCAAATTTTAAATTCAAACTTCAACAAATGTACAACTGCACTGTAGTTACTCTTTTTAGCCCATTTCATGTAATTTATCTTAACATTCCAAACACATTTCTTACATCATATATCTGAAGTGTAGATAACAGCTTCTCCTTACCTACATCCTCTCAGACAACTAATTATTTCCCTAACAATAGTGAGGTTTCAATGTTTAAATGTGCAGTAAATCTTAAAACATAAGGAGCATGGAGGACCCAATACTGTACTTTAAGTAAGATTAGTGACACCAAGACTGAGTTGTCACATGAGTGGTTGTCCATTTCATTATTGAAATGAGAACATATTAATATACTATTGGGATATACTAGTAAGACTATTAAAGAACAGCAGATTAATCTTTAAGATATGTAAAGGCCTATATTAAATTAATTTTGCAACCACATCAATAGATTAAATAATTTTTTCTTTTTGTCTTATTAAAATTGGTGGGGGTGTCGGCGACGTTGCAGCGTAAACAGGGGCGTAATGCAGCCGCTGTCGGGTGAACATTATTGCACACTGATAGCGCAAAGAAAACTAAAATGATGCGGCGTGCTGCTGCTGCAGCACATTGACTCTGCTTCTCCCGGCACCGTCTAGCGATCACCACCTCCCCTCCACCGCTATTTAAGTAGAACAATGACCAGTGCAAAATTAAGTTCTATTTACCGAAGATGAAGTGTAGACTGCACATTCTGTTGTAGTATGATGGCTCCCACAGTCCATTGAGATTGTCTGCCTGCATCCTTTTCATGGATATTATTAATTTCTTTCTTCTTTCCTCGTCCTTTGGTAAATGACAGAAACGTACATCCGACGATTTGGAATGCCTCTGTGTGCAACCGGGAGCACAACAAGTCGTAGACATTGTTTAGATTCCAAAAATAAACTAAAAGTACGTTCTAAACACCCGTTTTGTAATGATAGTAGACGGGAACAGTTCTGCTTTTGCCTACCCGCGGGACCCGGATGTAGCGCGGACGTCACGCATGACGTCACACGTGAACTGGTCTATAGTGCATCGTGACAAACAGAGCGTTGGGACTTGCTCAACAGCGGGTCCGCTGAGTGACATCACAAAATGGGAGGTGACAGTACTATTCTGGAACAAGATGGGTTCCTCCACATAAACATGATTAAAAGAAAATTATTCTTAACTAAAAAAAACATATAATTTATTGCACAGTATGTAGTAGTTTTATATTTAAAGTACTTTCAGCAGTTTGATTTCTGATTTTGACCGGACTTCTCCTTTAAGCAGAAACGTGCCTCTTCTCAGTGCTGGTTCTCAGACCAGTGTGATGCGTTCGCGAGCGTCAGAAAGCTATGGTGCATTCAGGAGAATAAGACATTTCTAATTTACAAGGAAAGGCACATAAAACCAAACACAGCCCGAACCGTAGGGTCTACCCCCACAAACTATATATCCAAACGTGCGTCTCGATGCCGTGAAGTGTGCTATTTGTACTTCACTCCATTTCCAGTTACCATGGCAATGAAATTAGCGAAAAACCACTATTGCCTGTTTAAAGTTTGTTCTGTTTTTTTCAGTTAATAAATATGTTTGTCAATGTCAGAAGTGCCTTTTTGGGGCTAAAGACAAAATAACCAAAGCTGTTGATCTGTGATCGACAGTACTCCATTGCAAAAAGTTATATATTACAATATACATGCTAAATTATGGGAAAACCACAAGGAAAGCAACTTAAAAAATCCAAATAAACAACAAATGTAACAAAACAGAAAAAGCAGTGCAAGCCTCTAAGTAAACTAGGAGTTTATTTCACAAGTGCACAATGATAGAAAAAGGCTTCTTTTAAAAATGTTGCCAACTTTGGAACAGTGCTTGTAATGGTTTCATTCTAGGGCCCCACAATTCCTAGCAATGCAAGGGAGAACCACCCATGCAGATAAAGACAGCAAACATTGAAAATGGAAACATAAGCTTGTTGTTGCTAAGTATCTGGTTGCTACAACTTCCAGAAGGTGTAGGTTTTGTTTGTGTCACATTAACATATTTAAATATTATGTTGAGCACACCTTTTTGTTATATGTTACCCATAAACACATTGAATCTGGTACAGAAATGTCCAGTGCTGAAATGGCTGCAGACTTTCCGGGCTGGGCTCTATAGTCACCACAGGTGCTGTCCAGTGCCTAATCCAATGAGACTCTGAGTGCTAATGGAGGTAAGGCCCTGTCTTAAGTTTTGACCCGTGGCAAAAGGTTAAATACTAAAATATTGGAAAATCTTGGGGTATTTGTCTTACCTTCCACAGTGTCAGCACACTGATTCAATTGGTTTTAGTGTCTTCCCTGTGTTGTTTTCTGATGTTTCTTTAATGACAACAGTTTACATAGAAGACAGACATTTTGCCTTCCTGCACACAAATCTTTTTTCAAACACTTGTATCAAACCTCTGCTTAAGAAGAACCTCTAAAAACATTTGATTTAAAATCCCCAAGCAATAAAAGCCTACAACCAAGGATAATTTTTAAACAACCAAAGATATTTGAAATAAGCAGCATCCGATCTGAACAGCTTACAATTTCCTTTCCACCACATACAGAGAGAGACACATTTATAATTCTTACAAGCTCTTAACAGATATACCTTACACCCTACAAAAGCTCAGCCTAACCAACACTCAGAAGCTTTGCCTTTAACGGTTACGCACACCACCAGGCGGGCGCCTTCTTCAACTTCTTCAGAAGTTGAACGTTTCTAGTTATTATTAGGCGCCCGCCTATGCATTGAAAATGCATGGCGGAGGCCTTATGCTATGCACCTAATAAGGGTTTCTTTATTATTAGGCGCCCGCCTATGCATTGAAAATGCATGGCGGAGGCCTTATGTTATGCACCTAATAAGGGTTTCTTTATTAGGCGCCCGCCTATGCATTGAAAATGCATGGCGGAGGCCTTATGTTATGCACCTAATAAGGGTTTCTTTATTATTATTAGGCGCCCGCCTATGCATTGAAAATGCATGGCGGAGGCCTTATGTTATGCACCTAATAAGGGTTTCTTTATTATTATTATTATTATTATAGTACCGTTAATACAGCCCGAACCGTAGGCTGTACCCCCACAAACCATATATCAAAACGTGCGTCTCGACGCCGCGATCAGGGCTTTTTGTACTTGACGCCGTTTTGACTTACAGTTGGAAGAGAATTCGCAAAAAACACTTCTTAACACAATTGACCTCTCAATAATGCTCGGCTGAGCACGACACTGGTGTTTTGGTCGAGTGGGTTAGGTGTCGGGCTGCAAAGCAGAAGATCGTAGGTTCGACTTCAAGCTGTGCCAATTTCAGAGAATTACATTTTCACCCAATATTTCATTTCCCTTTGGCTTTAAAAAACGATTTTTTCATTTAAATCATTAGCCAGATTAATTTATTCAGCATATATCTTAAATATACCAAATACAATATTTCATTTCCCTTTGGCTTTAAAAAACGATTTTTTTCATTTAAATTAATAGCCAGATTAATTTATCCAGCATATATCTTAAATATACCAAATAGTACAATAAAACAATCAAATTCATCACAATCTCTTTAATCTTACATATGAAAAGTTATCCCTCGAGCCCTGACGTCAAAAATACGCCGCACAGTGCTGGGGTATCGTTAGTGTGTTCAGCTTGAATCAGCAGGTTAGGGTAGCAGGTCGACCGCCCCAAGATGGCGGCCGTATTCAAATTCATCACAATCTCTTTAATCTTACATATGAAAAGTTATCCCTCGAGCCCTGACGTCAATAGTCCGTCGATTTAAACAAAAATACGCCGCACAGTGCCGGGGTATGGTTAGTGTGTTCAGCTTGAATCAGCAAGTTAGGGTAGCAGGTGGACCGTCCCAAGATGGCGGCCGTAATTCGAGGGGCGCTGTGTATTATTCAGAGCAGACAAGCAGTACTCTTTCAGTTCCGGGTCAGAGGTGAACTCCTCCATCTTGTGGCTTGCTGTGCTGTGCTGTGCTGTGCAGCCGTTTTTCCTAAATTACTGAAGGATATTGTTGAATGAAGTCCAATTTACCCAGACGAAGGGTGTTCCATTGGGTGTTTTCCTTGCAACTACGTGACGGTGAGTCGTTTATTTAATGTCGGTTTTATATTATGGTAGAAATGCGGTGGCTAGGCTACACGGCACTGAGGGATGGAAGAGCTGCATGAAGCTGACACCCCACCCACAGAAAAAACTCCGTTAAATAGACGGAATGGTTAGTGCTTCGCTTGTGCAGGTTTGTGCCGTTAAAATTAGCGTTTGTGCTGTTTTGGTTTTGAAGATATTAAAGAATATTTGTTAAGGTCATCCAGAATTCACCATCTCGCCATTTTGCTTCGAATCCGATCAAACTGGGCTACTTTTTTTAGTGCTTCGTTTATGCAGGTTTGTGCCGTTAAAATTATCGTTTGTGCTGCTTTGGTTTCGGAGATATTATGAATTTTAATTTCAACCGATGACGTCATCCCAGCCCGCCGCTTCAAAATAAAGTGCTACGGTAAATCATATGTTATTGCCGTCACTGGAAAAAACGTAAGTCTTTTTAATATATTTCTACTGATAAATCAGTAACATTACTATGAAGTTGTGTCATCTACCGAGCCTCCCCCCCTACAGCATTCTTATAAAATGATTTATATATTCCTGCTTATTGGCAAAGATCTCTTGGGACACATGTTTTTGTTTGTTTTTTTTAGTTTCCTGACTGAGGGGAGAGGCTGAAACAGTCTCTGTGCAGGATGGCTGGCGTCCTTAATGATGTTCCTCATTTGTGTAAAAAGATGTGGTCAGATCTACCTTTTGGTCTCAACACTTATCTCAAGAAAGCAGTTATTAATTTTATATTTTTCTTTTATCATGCAAGTTGTTTTAGCTGCTATTGTAAAATGTGTGTTATATTGTTTTGTACTTTATTCCTGAATAGATATTGCGATTTATTTTGTCTCATTTAAAGAACTTTACTTTAGATAGCAATGTCAAGTGACATTGCCAAAAAAGGCATTTCATTTATTAGAATGTTCAACTGTTTTCATAAAGTCTATTTTTCCTAATCAGAAGGGTTTATTCTTCTTTGAGAGTATAATGTTTATAACATTTTCAAACAATAACTTGGTTATAGTTGATCTTAGTAGTCATAGTTCATTACTCCTCTGAATTAATTAGAATAGCAAACCTTTATTGCTCTACAATAGGGAGATTTGGGGGTGTCTGCACCTAACAAAAGGGCAATTAAAGTATACAGGCTTATATAACGCAGAAAACATACCCAAACTAAAATCAATAACAGAAAAACTGCAAAAAATAAATCACACTGGTCAGCCTATAAAGTATAACAACATTAAAATTCATAATATCTCCGAAACCATAGTAGCACAAACGTTAATTTTAACGGCACAAAGATGCACAAATACAGCACTAAAGAAGTTGACCACTCATTTTGCAGCGGCGACCTGTGGTGACGTCACCGGCCGAAATTAAAACTTATATTATCTGCGAAACCAAAGCAGCATAAACGCTAATTTTAACGGCACAAATTTGCACAAACGAAGCACTAAAGAAGTTGACCAGCTTGGTTGGATTCAAAGCAAAATGATGGGATGGTGAACTCTAGATGAACTTAACAAATATTCTTTAATATCTTCAAAACCAAAACGGCACAAACGCTAATTTTAACGGCACAAATGTGCACAAACCAAGCACTAACCATTCCGTCTATTTAACTGAGTTTTTTCTGTGAGTGGGGTGTCAGCATCTGACACATGGCCTTTGGTGAGCTTTGGTGACATTAAGTATTGGCACCCTTTTTGAGGAACTTCCCAGTACAGGATTTGGACCAAACTAACAGAGTACAATCACCCGGTGATACTGGACACAACCATAGACATATATAAAGAGTAGACCCCGCATCGACCGCTCTCGCCTATAGGCGCTGACGAGATTTAGGGGCGCCATCTTGGGGCAGTCGACAACTCCGCTCAGTCTAATGTGTTAACCAGGTGCAGAATCAATTTTAATCAACTATAACTCGTTTAATGTTGAACTAATTTTCACATTTGTTTAGCTTAAAACTTTAAAACTATAGCTATTATAACAAATGGTCCAGTGCGTTTAAATAATCTTAGTGGGGTTAAAAGTAATAGAATATTCTGACATGATGTATGTATGTTTCAAAACACAGCCACGCACACATTTTTTATAATTTTTTTTATTGCTATATAAACAAACACATTTGTACATGTACATATGTACATATACTTCCCAAAAAGAACCCGTGATGGGCGAAATCTGTAAAGTAGTAACCTTTATTTTTTTTACAATTATTATATACAATTAAATACACTATAGTATATTGAAACCATAGAACAAAACCTTTTTACCGGCCCAAGCATTTGTTTAACAAATGAAAGTACTACATAAACGTTTTTTTTTTTAATTATTATTTACAAATAAGATGTGAAATAATTTTAATCAATACGAACTGAAGGCTTCAAATTGCGGAGATCAGCGTGGCCCACTGCGACCCGAGTCATTGGATTAGAACGGGAGAAAATTAAAAATTATTATAAAAAAAAATACAAAGTACAGTAGGACAAATAGTGACTCGTGTGTATTTCACTGCTCTTTTGACTGAGGCGCTGCATCCGTGACTCCGGTCTGTAGCGTTTTTTTCTTCTAAAGCCCGCGGTGCAGGTGAGTTTTTTTTTTTCGGGAGAAGACATTTTTATCGGTAGTTGTCGCTCTTTTTTTCAAAAAAGATTCTTATAAACCGACACGCCACCTGATGAGAACTGTAATGAACGGCTCATCAATGCAAATCCGTGAAGCAGCGAGACCGTGAAAGGTGAACCGCAATATAGCGAGGGTTCACTATATATATATATATATATATATATATATATATATATATATATATATATATATATATATATGCTGTTTATTCACTAATGTCTAACAACAACTTTGTATCTCCTAGTATTAGAAAACTTACATTCTGATCAAAAATATAAACAATGTCTTTTCATCTTGCTTGTGAAAAGTTATCCCTCGAGCCCTGACATAAATAATCCCTCGAATTAAACAAAATTGAGCCGCACAGTGCTGAGGCATCATTAGTGTGTCAGCTTGAATCAGCAGGATTAGGTATCAAGTCGACCGCCCCAAGGTGGCGCCCGTAATTCCTGCGCAGCGACAGTCAATGCGGGGTCTACTCTTATATTATGTCTATGGACACAACCATGTTAGCGGCTAACGCTTAGCATGTTGCTAACCGGAAGTAGCTCTAGGAAGGTCTCACCAACTTCTGCTTCACAGAGTTTGTACTTCCTTCCTGGATGCAGACCTTCTCCTGTCGACTGTTTTTTTTGGGGAGGCTTAGTTGCTAAAGGAGGCCGATCTGACACATGGCCTTTGGTGAGCTTTGGTGACATTAAGTATTGGCACCCTTTTTGAAGAACTTCCCAGTACAAGATTTGGACCAAACTAACAGAGTACAATCACCCGGTGATACTGGACACAACCATGTTAGCAGCTAACGCTTAACATGTTGCTAACCGGAAGTAGCTCTAGGAAGGTCTCACCAACTTCTGCTTCACAGAGTTTGTACTTCCTTTAGTAGTTTGTAATGCCTTTATCATTTTTATTCACATATTTCATTTTTTCATGCTACATTGAAGTATTTAATCATGTTTTAATAACACCAATTTTCCATGCTGCTTGGATGCAGACCTTCTCCTGTCGGCTGGTTTTGACGAAGACAAATCCTTTTCACACTCAGAAGATTTGATTTAAAATCCCCAAGTGATAAAAGCCTACGACCAAGGAACTCGGAAGCTTTGCCTTTGACGGTTACGCGCACCACCAGGCGGGCGCCTTCTTCAACTTCTTCAGAAGTTGAACGTTTCTAGTTATTATTATTATTATTATTATTATTATAGTACCGTTAATACAGCCCGAACCGTAGGCTGTACCCCCACAAACTATATATCAAAATGTGCGTCTCGACGCCGCGATCAGGGCTTTTTGTACTTGACGCCGTTTTGACTTACAGTTGGAACAGAATTCGCAAAAAACACTTCTTAACACAATGGACCTCTCAATAATGCTCGGCTGAGCACGACACTGGTGTTTTGGTCGAGTGGGTTAGGTGTCGGGCTGCAAAGCAGAAGATCGTAGGTTCGACTCCAGGCTGTGCCAATTTCAGAGAATTACATTTTCACCCAATATTTCATTTCCCTTTGGCTTTAAAAAACGATTTTTTCATTTAAATCATTAGCCAGATTAATTTATTCAGCATATATCTTAAATATACCAAATACAATATTTCATTTCCCTTTGGCTTTAAAAAACGATTTTTTTCATTTAAATCAATAGCCAGATTAATTTATCCAGCATATATCTTAAATATACCAAATAGTACAATAAAACAATCAAATTCATCACAATCTCTTTAATCTTACATATGAAAAGTTATCCCTCGAGCCCTGACGTCAATAGTCCGTCGATTTAAACAAAATACGCCGCACAGTGCCGGGGTATGGTTAGTGTGTTCAGCTTGAATCAGCAGGTTAGGGTAGCAGGTCGACCGCCCCAAGATGGCGGCCGTATTCAAATTCATCACAATCTCTTTAATCTTACATATGAAAAGTTATCCCTCGAGCCCTGACGTCAATAGTCCGTCGATTTAAACAAAATACGCCGCACAGTGCCGGGGTATGGTTAGTGTGTTCAGCTTGAATCAGCAGGTTAGGGTAGAAGGTGGACCGCCCCAAGATGGCGGCCGTAATTCGAGGGGCGCTGTGTATTATTTAGAGCAGACAAGCAGTACTCTTTGAGTTCCGGGTCAGAGGTGAACTCCTCCATCTTGTGGCTTGCTGTGCTGTGCTGTGCTGTGCTGCCGTTTTTCCTAAATTACTGAAGGATATTGTTGAATCAAGTCCAATTTACCCAGACGAAGGGTGTTCCATTGGGTGTTTTCCTTGCAACTACGTGACGGTGAGTCGTTTATTTAATGTCGGTTTTATATTATGGTAGAAATGCGGTGGCTAGGCTACACGGCACTGAGGGATGGAAGAGCTGCATGAAGCTGACACCCCACCCACAGAAAAAACTCCGTTAAATAGACGGAATGGTTAGTGCTTCGCTTGTACAGGTTTGTGCCGTTAAAATTAGCGTTTGTGCTGTTTTGGTTTTGAAGATATTAAAGAATATTTGTTAAGGTCATCCAGAATTCACCATCTCCCCATTTTGCTTCGAATCCGATCAAACTGGGCTACTTTTTTTAGTGCTTGGTTTGTGCAGGTTTGTGCCGTTAAAATTATCGTTTGTGCTGCTTTGGTTTCGGAGATATTATGAATTTTAATTTCAACCGATGACGTCATACCAGCCCGCCGCTTCAAAATAAAGTGCTACGGTAAATCATATGTTATTGCCGTCACTGGAAAAAACGTAAGTCTTTTTAATATATTTCTACTGATAAATCAGTAACATTACTATGAAGTTGTGTCATCTACCGAGCCTCCCCCCCTACAGCATTCTTATAAAATGATTTATATATTCCTGCTTATTGGCAAAGATCTCTTGGGACACATGTTTTTTTTTTTTTTTTTTTAGTTTCCTGACTGAGGGGAGAGGCTGAAACAGTCTCTGTGCAGGATGGCTGGCGTCCTTAATGATGTTCCTCATTTGTGTAAAAAGATGTGGTCAGATCTACCTTTTGGTCTCAACACTTTTCTCAAGAAAGCAGTTATTAATTTTATATTTTTCTTTTATCATGCAAGTTGTTTTAGCTGCTATTGTAAAATGTGTGTTATATTGTTTTGTACTTTATTCCTAAATAGATATTGCGATTTAATTTGTCTCATTTAAAGAACTTTACTTTAGATAGCAATGTCAAGTGACATTGCCAAAAAAGGCATTTCATTTATTAGAATGTTCAACTGTTTTCATAAAGTCTATTTTTCCTAATCAGAAGGGTTTATTCTTCTTCGAGAGTATAATGTTTATAACATTTTCAAAAAATAACTTGGTTATAGTTGATCTTAGTAGTCATAGTTCATTACTCCTCTGAATTAATTAGAATAGCAAACCTTTATTGCTCTACAATAGGGAGATTTGGGGGTGTCTGCACCTAACAAAAGGGCAATTAAAGTATACAGGCTTATATAACGCAGAAAACATACCCAAACTAAAATCAATAACAGAAAAACTGCAAAAAATAAATCACACTGGTCAGCCTATAAAGTATAACAACACTGTAAGGAACGATCTCCTAAAACGTTCCTTTGTCCACCTAAGCTAAACCTTTAATTAGGCTGAAGGACCATTCCACTTTTTATTGGCTTTATGCATGAAGTGGGAAATATTGTTCAACTATGAATATATTGACTGAGATCAGCGTGGCCCACCGCGACCCGAGTCATTGGATTAGAACGGGAGAAAATTACAAATTATTATAAAAAAAAATACAAAGTACAGTAGGACAAATAGTGACTCGTGTGTATTTCACTGCTCATTTGACTGAGGCGCTGCATCCGTGACTCCGCTCTGTAGCGTTTTTTTCTTCTAAAGCCCGCGGTGCAGGTGAGTTTTTTTTTGGGGGGGAAGAACACATTTTTATCGGTAGTTGTCACTCTTTTTTCAAAAAAGATTCTTATAAACCGACACGCCACCTGATGAGAACTGTAATGAACGGCTCATCAATGCAAATCCGTGAAGCAGCGAGACCGTGAAAGGTGAACCGCAATATAGCGAGGGTTCACTATATATATATATATATATATATATATATATATATATATATATATATATATATATGCTGTTTATTCACTAATGTCTAACAACAACTTTGTATCTCCTAGTATTAGAAAACTTACATTCTGATCAAAAATATAAACAATGTCTTTTCATCTTGCTTGTGAAAAGTTATCCCTCGAGCCCTGACATAAATAATCCCTCGATTTAAACAAAAATGAGCCGCACAGTGCTGAGGCATCATTAGTGTGTCAGCTTGAATCAGCAGGATTAGGTATCAAGACGACCGCCCCAAGGTGGCGCCCGTAATTCCTGCGCAGCGACAGTCAATGCGGGGTCTACTCTTATATTATGTCTATGGACACAACCATGTTAGCGGCTAACGCTTAGCATGTTGCTAACCGGAAGTAGCTCTAGGAAGGTCTCACCAACTTCTGCTTCACAGAGTTTGTACTTCCTTTAGTAGTTTGTAATGCCTTTAACATTTTTATTCACATATTTCATTTTTTCATGTTACATTGAAGTATTTAATCATGTTTTAATAACACCAATTTTCCATGCTGCTTGGATGCAGACCTTCTCCTGTCGACTGTTTTTTTTTGGGGAGGCTTAGTTGCTAAAGGAGGCCGATCTGACACATGGCCTTTGGTGAGCTTTGGTGACATTAAGTATTGGCACCCTTTTTGAGGAACTTCCCAGTACAGGATTTGGACCAAACTAACAGAGTACAATCACCCGGTGATACTGGACACAACCATGTTAGCGGCTAACGCTTAACATGTTGCTAACCGGAAGTAGCTCTAGGAAGGTCTCACCAACTTCTGCTTCACAGAGTGTGTACTTCCTTTAGTAGTTTGTAATGCCTTTAACATTTTTATTCACATATTTCATTTTTTTCATGTTACATTGAAGTATTTAATCATGTTTTAATAACACCAATTTTCCATGCTGCTTGGATGCAGACCTTCTCCTGTCGGCTGGTTTTGACGAAGACAAATCCTTTTCACACTCAGAAGATTTGATTTAAAATCCCCAAGCGATAAAAGCCTACGACCAAGGAACTCGGAAGCTTTGCCTTTGACGGTTACGCGCACCACCAGGCGGGCGCCTTCTTCAACTTCTTCAGAAGTTGAACGTTTCTAGTTATTGTTTATTAATATTCCGTCACCGTTAATACAGCCCGAACCGTAGGCTGTACACCCACAAACTATATATCAAAATGTGCGTCTTGACGCCGCGATCAGGGCTTTTTGTACTTGACGCCGTTTCGACTTACAGTTGGAACAGAATTCGCAAAAAACACTTCTTAACACAATTGACCTCTCAATAATGCTCGGCTGAGCACGACACTGGTGTTTTGGTCGAGTGGGTTAGGTGTCGGGCTGCGAAGCAGAAGATCGAAAGTTCGAATCCAAGCTGTGCCAATTTTAGAGAATTACATTTTCACCCAATATTTAATTTCCCTTTGGCTTTAAAAAACGATTTTTCAATTTAAATCAATACAGTTCACCTCATGCCTTTAACTTTGTTATTCACATATTTTATTTTTTCATGCTACATTGAAGTATTTAATCATGTTTTAATAACACCAATTTTCCATGCTGCTTCGATGCAAAACTTCTCCTGTTGGCTGTTGGCTCATTAGCAGGCTCATTTGTTGTGGTCTCTTGTCATTCACACAGAACAATAAACCGTGCCAGCCGACATGGGTTTTACAAACGGCAAAGCTTTGTCTTGAGCAGAAACGGGCCTCTAGTCCGCGCTGCGTTCTCAGACCAGTGTGATGCGTTCGCGAGCGTCAGAAAGCTATGGTGCTTTCAGGAGCATGGGACATTTCTAATTTACAATAATAATTTTTTTTTTTTTACAAGTAACAATTAAATAACTTGACCAACTGGTATAAATGAATGATGATAAAGGAATTTATTTAACATGTTTTGGAACAGTTTGTATTCAGACGTTTTAAGAAAACATTAAAGTATTTTATGTATTGTTTATTAATTTATTTTATATTAATACTTAATCTCCTCCTTTTCCTGTCAAATCCTGCCTCAAGCATTTCGCTGGCTCTCCTTATTATTGTAAACTTTGTAATGTAACGAGAGTTCAGGGACATCCTACATTTAGGCTTAGGCTACTGGAGGACATCAGGGCCAGTTTTTCTCACTCTCCTGATTTCTACTGTTTTCCAGTTTTGCATTGCATTGCATTGAAATGAAAGTCACATTTCCTGCCACAGTTGTTTGCTGCTTCTCCACCGAAGCCAGGCCTGCAAGCTCTCCACCATCAGCCATCACTTATAAGTTACCCTCCTTCACTGCCTCGAATTTTAGTCATACTCAAAAACTTCTAGTTGAAAGAATAATTAATTTCATTATTATTTTCTGTTTAAATATCCAGTCATATTCACTGAATTAGAACATCTTTTTAGAATGTTTTTTAGTCTGAAAATGACTAGTACCTTTTGAAATTAACCTTAATGCAGGTACCAAACTTGTCCTTAAACCACAATAATTGTATTTATTTTACTACTATAATGTACTATTTTAATCTTAAATCTTATTTTTATTAGTTGGGATGGCTACCAGCACAACACTGCATTATGTCCTCGTGACAGAAATCATCGCTAGAAAAATGCATTATCATCATTCAACAATGATTACTGAAAAAGACGTACTTCGTTCCTGCAGTTCCTATACTGTCCACGAGTGGCGCTGTGTGAGCAGACACAAGCAGTACTCTTTGAGTTCCGGGTCAGAGGTGAACTCCTCCGTCTTGTGGCTGCTATTGCTTGCTCTGCTGTGCTGCCGTTTTTCCTAAATTACTGAAGGATATTGTTGAATCAAGTCCAATTTACCCAGACGAAGGGTGTTCCATTGGGTGTCCATTGGGTGTCAGTGCTGAACATGACATGAGAGTGAGGATTTTCGGTAAGTTGATTTCTCCTCCGCTGCGCGCACACACACACACACACACACACACACACACACACACACACACACACACACACACACACACACACACACACACATTCGTGTAAGACCTACGGAGTGAGGACCGAGTAAAAGCACTCACAAAGTGAGGACCGGTAGTTCTGAGCTACTTAGAAAGATAACGTTTTTATTTTCTGTCACCAGGTGTCACAGACACACAATACACCACTTCAGATTTTGCAAAAGAATTAAATTACCAAAAAAGTTTTTTACCATCAGTGTGAGGACCGAAGGAGTTCAACCAACTTTTTTGACATTTTAAGTAATTAAGAAGTAAATGTACTTAAGATTTGAAAACAAACATGTTTTTTACGTTTTACTGATTAATGCACTGAAGAATAATCCAATGCTGTACTAAAAATGAAAGCTTGAGGTTGTGTGGCTCTGATTTATTACCCCCTGATAAATTAAAAGTTTTAACAAAATAATCCATTGTACTTTGAATAATGTTTATTTTAGAAACAAAGCATTTTTTGTGGACATTAGCAGAGCCTAACAACTGTTGTTCCTAATCTGCAGCATGAATTCCTCTTGCACATTGCAGAATGCACATGCATGACTCTGATTGGATAATAGCTTGATGGGCCATCTGCAGGTTGTGAATGTTGCAAAGTTGAGGGTCGGGGAGGGGTCACTCAGTGGTTGCTGGCTCAGACTTAAGCCTGAGATATTTTCTGTAAAAACAGGCATGACTTTGCACTCACTTTTATTCCAGGGGCATATTGTTTAGGATTCTTTTTTAGTTTTTCTGTATGATTATTTTTAATTTAGTTGTCATTGGTATAAAAATATTTTTGTTTATATACAATAAACATGCTGTACTGCCCTAAAAAGCTCGATTTAATTAATTTATAGAAAAAGGTTTGTGTCATAATTTTAACCGAGGCTGTCATATATTTAATCATAACAGCAATTCCTCTTTACACATATTTTAAACAGCAAAGAAATCTACTGTCCAAAATGTTAAAACTCAGAAATCCAAAATTAAAATTATTACTTTACAGGAAGAAAACAAGATACACTATGATTTCTATGATTTCTTAAATAGCTGCCCATAATAAGCATTAATTGGTCCCCAAGGTAATTTTATATAGGGCCTAAAGTGATACAGGCAAGATCTTTGAATGGAGTCATGAGGGAAAATCTGCCATTTTGTGAAACACTTGTTTTGCCTTCCTGCTGCAGGTGGGAGAGGTTTTGGCAGGAATGCATGGTACCATTTGTAGGGGAAGAGTTGATAAAGAGACTGGCTCATGCATGACATTTTAACTATATCCTACAGCCTGCAGTATGGTCCATCACTGTTCTGCACTGACATACCAGAAATGGGATTGTGTTTGACACTGTTGTTAAGGCTAGGAAGATTGGATCTGGATGTGCGTGGTATTGTTGTGAAGAGCCTGATTAGATGATTAAAACAAGTCCTCCCCCTTTTTCATAACCCATTTTCAAGTGCCAGAACTCAACCCTAAAATGATGATTGAGGCCTTTGAGGCTTTCTATTAGGCATAGGCTGGAAGCAAATACTCTCTTTCATCAAAAGCTTAAAAGCAATCTTTTTCTGGGGCTGAGTAGAGGGCAGCATGCAAACAATTGGAGCATGCACAGAAAGTTGAATAGAGGTTCCCTCAGTGTCCGAGAGAGACATTTGTCATCTAGTCTCTGAACCTGCTAGGAACAGGTTGGAGGCCCAGAAATGATCCACCCATAGTGTCACCAACCTATGGAAAGTGGCATAAGATTATTTTTTGGTCAAAAGTTCAATTTTGGCCCAGATTTGGTGATGCTTTGTGACTGAAGGAGGCCAATCTGACTGTTGACCTTTTGTGACCTTTGAGGTTTTTCCCTTTTTTGATGCACTTTTCAGTGGAGGATTTTCATTACTCTCACAGTGTAGCACCTCCTGGTAATGCGGAACACAACCCCGTTAGCGGCTAAGGACTGTCATGTTTCTAAACCTAAGTAGCTGTAGGAAGGTTCCTGTGCTCCACTGATGCACCAGAAATGGGAGTGTGTTTGACCCGGCTGCTATGGCTAGGAAGATCCGATCTGGATGTGTGTGTTACAGTTTTTAAAAGCCAATTTAAACGAGACCTCCCTTTTCTCCATAACCTGTTGGCAAGTGCCAGAACTCAACCCTAACATGATGACTGAGGCCTTTGAGGCTTTCTATTAGGCATAGGCTGGAAGCAAATACTCTCTTTTATCAAAAGTTTAAAAGTTATCCTTTTCTGGGGCTGAGTGGGGGCAGCAAGTGTACAATAGGAGCATGCACAGAAGGCTGAATAGGGGTTCCCTCAGTGTCAAAGAGGGATAAATTTGCCGTCTGTCCTCCGAACCTGTTAGGGCCCGGTTGGAGGCCCAGAAATTACCCACCCGTTCCCATAGTGCCACCAACCTGTAGCAAATGGCATTAGATCCCTTTTTGGTCAAAAGTTCAGTTTTGTCTAAGGTTTGGTGAGGCTTTTGTTACTGAAGGAGGCCAGTCTGACTGCTGAACCTTTCAGGTTTTTCCCCTTTTCGAGGCACTTCTCAGTGGAGGATTTTGATTAATCTCACAGTGTAGTGTCTCCTAGTAATGCAGAATACAACCGCATTAGCCATTAAGGACTTTCATGTTGCTAACCCTAAGTAGCTGTAGGAAGGTCATAGAAAGTTGGGCTCTGCCTACTTTGTAGAAGCTTTAAGGGGGAAGCTGCACAACAAATGCGGGCAACATTGGACAATGTGTCTCTGTGTCATGAGGTGTCAAAGGTAAATTTTTTGCCCATTCTTGCCCCTGCCACGCCCAGACAAAATGGTCCAGTGATACCAAACTCTCAGAATCCACTCAGGCTAATGCTCTGAACAGCATTTGTGAAAATCAGCCCTCTACGACAAACTCAACCAATTTTGTCAACCCTAAATGATACAGGTAGGTTTGTAGGAGAACTAAAAGACACTTTGCTACTGAAGAGACACCTGAGAAAATTGTACTTAATATAGAGCCACCTAGATTTCCAAGCACGTTCCAGGCTGCATGAGAAACATGTCCTGCGAATTTGGGGTCTGTAACTGCTCCAGGGCTGAGGGACTGCTGTTTAAATGCTCACTAAAGTAATACTATTGAGGAACATGTCCAAAATGGAGTGTGTTTGTTCTTTTGAGGTTTTCTTGGCACTGTTGAAACAAGGCTAATCAGACCATCAAAACAACACCAACCATTTCCTAATTAGCCACTTCTATATCCCACAAGCAGACATAATTTATCACCAAGGTAATTTCAATTAGACCATAACAGGGCCCTTTAATACATTTGAATGTAGTCAAAAAGGAACTTAAGGCCTCTCACAATGAGTGTGTTTGAACCCATTGCTTCATACTGCAGAGTCTGATCTGGACATGCTTAGTACCGTTAAAAAGGCCTAAATGATATGAAGAACAGAAACCCATGCATGACCTTGTCACTTCATTCTGCAAAATATAAATGGCACCAGAACATTAGACCTTAGGGCTCCACGTAGATCCCAAAAAGCAATGTGTGTGTGTGTGTGTGGGGGGGGGGGGGGGGGGGGGGGGGGGGGGGTTATGGACGTCGGAGGCCATCATTTGTTATGTGCCATCCTCTATGAGTCCTTAAATATCCTCCCATAATACGCTTTAATTGGTTCACAAGGCCGTTTAAAATGGGGCATAAACTGGTACCAGCAGGAACTTTGAATACGGTAATTAGGGAAGATCCGCCATTTTGTGAAACACATTTTGCAAAAGGGGAAGAGCTGACCAAGAGACTGTTAGATACATGATCTTGTAACTATATCCTACAGCTCGCACAATGGTCCATCGCTGTGCTCAACAGCCACACCAGGAATGGGAGTGTGTTGGACCCTGCTGCTGGGGCTAGGAGGATCCGATCTGGATGTGCGTGTTACAGTTGTCAAAAGCCTGATTAGACGATTAAAACGAGACCTCCCCTTTCTCCATAACCTGTTGGCAAGTGCAAGAACTCAACCCTAACATGACGACTGAGGCCTTTCAGGCTTTCTGTTAGGCATAGGTTGGAAGCAAATACTCTCTTTCATCAAAAGCTTAAAAGCTATCTTTTTCTGGGGCCGAGTGGAGGGCAGCAAGCGAACAATTGGAGCATGCACAGAAGGTTGAAAAGGGGTTCTCTCAATGTCCGAGAGAGACATTTGCCATCTAGCCTCTGAACCTGCTAGGACCGGGTTGGAGGCCAAAAAAGGCCAACCCATAGCGTCACCAACCTATGGAAAGTGGCATTAAATAATTTTTTGGTCAAAAGTTTAGTTTTGGTCCAGATTTGGTGAGGCTTTGTTACTGAAGGAGGCCAACCTGACTGCTGACCTTTTGTGACCTTTGAAGTTTTTCCCCTTATTGATGCACTTTTTAGTTGAGGATTTTGATTAATCTCACAGTGTAGCATCTCCTGGTATTGCAGAACACAACCCCATTAGCGGCTAAGGACTGTCATGTAGCTAACCTGAAGTGGCTGTGGGAAGGTTCCTGTGCTCCACTGATACACCAGAAATGGGAGTGTGTTTGACCCGGCTGCTATGGCTAGGAAGCTCTGATCTGGATGTGCATGTTATAGTTGTGAAAAGCCTGATTAGACAATTAAAACAAGACCTCCCTTTCCTCCATAACTTGTTGGCAAGTGCCAAAACTTAACCCTAACATGACAATTGAGGCCTTCTATTAGGCATAGGCTGTAAGCAAGGACTCTCGTTCATCAAAAGCTTAAAAACTATCTTTTTCTGGGGCCAAGTGGGGAGCAGGAAGGGAATAATAGGAGCATGCATGGAGAATTAATTTACCAAAAAGTTTTTTACCATTAGAGTGAGAACCGAGGAGTCCAACCAACTTTTTTGTCATTTTAAGTAATTGAGAAGTAAATGTACTTAAGATTTGAAAATAAACATATTTCTTTACGTTTTACTGATTAATGCACTGAAGAAAAAACCTATGCTGTACAAAAAATTAAACCTTGAGGTTGTGTGGCACTGATTTATTACCCCCTGATAATTTAATAATTTTAACAAAAGAATCCATTGTACATTGAATAATGTTTATTTTAGAAACAAATAATTTTTTGTAAACATTAGCAGAGCCTAACAACTGTTGTTCCTAATCTGCAGCATGGATTCCTCTTGCACATTGCAGAATGCACATGCATGACTCTGATTGGATAATAGCTTGATGGGCCATCTGCAGGTTGTGAATGTTGCAAAGTTGAGGGTCAGGGAGGGGTCACTCAGTGGTTGCTGGCTCTGACTTAAGTCTGAGATGTTTTCTTAAGTAAAAATAGCCATGACTTTGCACTGAGTTTTATTCTAGGGGCATAATGTTTAGGATCCTTTTTAGATTTTCTGTATGATTAATTTTAATTTTGTTATCATTGGTATAAAAATATTTTGTTTATATACAATAAACATGCTGTACTGTCCTAAAAAGCTCATTTTGATTAATTTATAGAAAAAGGTTTGTGTAATAATTTTAACTGAGGCTGTCATAGATTTCATCATAACAGCAATTCTTCTTTTCACATATTTTAAACAGCAAAGAAATCTACTGTCCAAAATGTTAAAACTCAGGAATCCAAAATTAAAATGATTACTTTACGGGGAAAAAACAGCATACTCTATGATTTCTTAAATATCTGCCCATAATAAGCATTAATTGGTCCCCAAGGTCATTTGATAGGGCTTAAAGTGATACCAGCAAGATCTTAGAATGGAGTCATGACGGAAAATCCGCCATTTTGTGAAACACTTGTTTTGCCGTCCTACTGCAGGTGGGGGAGGTTTTTGCAGGAATGCATGGTACCATTTGTAGGGGAAGAGTTGATAGAGAGACTGGCTCATGCATGACACTTTAACTATATCCTACAGCCTGCAGAACTGTCCATCGCTGTGCTACACTGACATACCGGAAATGGGAGTGTCTTTGACTCTGTTGCTAAGGCTAGGAAGATCTGATTTCGGTGTGCATGGTATTGTTGTCAAAAGCCTGATTAGACAAATAAAATGAGACCTCCCCTTTCTCCATAACCTGTTGGCAAGTGCCAGAACTCAACCCTATTATGACGATTGAGGCCTTTCAGACTTTCTATTAGGCATAGATTGGAAGCAAATACTCTCTTTCATCAAAAGCTTAAAAGCTATATTTTTCTGGGGCCGAGTGGAGGGCGGCAAGCAAACAATTGGAGCATGCACAGAAGGTTGAATAGGGGTTCCCTCAAATCAGATGGAGACATTTTCCATCTGGCCTCTGAACCTGCTAGGACCCGGTTGGAGGCCCAAAAATGACCCACCCATACCGTCACCAACCTATAGAAAGTGGCATTAAATTATTTTTTGGTCAAAAGTTCAGTTTTGGCCCAGATTTGGTGAGGCTTTGTGACTGAAGGAGACCAATCTCACAGCTGACCTTTTTTGACCTTTAAAGTTTTCCCCCTATTTGAGGCACTTTTCAGTGGAGGATTTTGATTAATCTCACAGTGTAGCATCTCCTGGTATTGCGGAACACAACCCCATTAGCAGCTAAGGACTGTCATGTAGCTAACCTGAAGTACCTGTAGGAAGGTTCCTGTGCTCCACAGATACACCAGAAATGGGAGTGTGTTTGACCCGGCTGCTATGGCTAGGAAGGTCTGATCTGGATGTGTATGTTATAGTTGTGAAAAGCCTGATTAGACGATTAAAACGATACCTCCCCTTCCTCCATAACCATTTGGCAAGTGCCAGAACTCAACCCTAACATGACAACTGAGGCCTTCTATTAGGCATAGGCTGGAAGTAACGACTCTCTTTCATGAAAATCTTAAAAGCTATCTTTTTCTGCGGCTGAGTTGGGTGCAGCAATTGAACAATAGTAACATGCACAGAAATTTGAATAGGGTTTCCATCAATGTCAAAGACATCTGCTTTCTGGCCTCTGAACCTGCCAGGAGCTGGTTGGAGGTTCTTTGCACCATAACTCTGGGCACCATAGTGTCACCAACCTATAGAAAATGGGACTAGATGCCTTTGTGGTCAAAAGTTCAGTTTTGGCCCAGATTTGGTGATGCTTTGTGACTGAAGGAGGCCAATCTGACTGCTGACCTTTTGTGACCTTTGAAGTTTTTCCCCTATTTGAGGCACTTTTCAGTGGAGGATTTTGAATAATCTCACAGTGTAGCATCTCCTGGTATTGCGGAACACAACCCCATTAGCGGCTAAGGACTGTCATGTAGCTAACCTGAAGTACCTGTAGGAAGGTTCCTGTGCTCCACAGATACACCAGAAATGGGAGTGTGTTTGACCCGGCTGCTATGGCTAGGAAGGTCTGATCTGGATGTGTATGTTATTGTTGTGAAAAGCCTGATTAGACGATTAAAACGATACATCCCCTTCCTCCATAACCAGTTGGCAAGTGCCATAACTCAACCCTGACTATCTTTTTCTGTGGCTGAGTTGGGTGCAGCAATTAAACAATAGGAGCATGCACAGAAGTTTGAATAGGGTTTCCATCAATGTCAGAGACATCTGCTGTCTGGCCTCTGAACCTGCCAGGACCTTTTGTGACCTTTGAGGTTTTTCCTCCTGTTGAGGCACTTTTCAGTGGAGGATTTTGATTCATCTCTCAGTTTAGCATCTCCTGATAATGCAGAATACAATCTTGTTCTTACCGTTTCTCAGTTCAAGTTTCAAAATTATACTGTCTTTTCCTGCTCAATGGTCCTCCAGAAAGTTCAGCAGCCTTAATGAGCTGAGCTCTGCTTTCATCCTGTCACCAGCCCGTTAACCCCATCATCCCTGCTGTTACCAGTCTGTTTTCATGTCTACCTGTTACCTGCTTCTCCAGGACTCTTCTGCCATCTACACATTGTTTAATTGTTTAATTAATTTTAATCTACACATAATTATATTACAAAAAATGTCAACATCATGTCTAGCTTGAATATCATGTTCCCTGTCTGGGCATTGAATAAGTCTGAAGGCATATAACCATTTTTATTTATGCATAAAGCCTGAAAATACATATTTGGTTGATACTGATTCAATCTATGTTTTGCCTACACTATAAAAAATGTACTGCCTATATATTAAATAATAAACTGATCACTAAAAAAGGCATTCAATCTGGTAAGATTTGGGTGCAGCGCCAAAAGAACACCTATAGGGGGAGCAGTAGAGAACCAGTTTGGTGGAAACCTGAGTGCAGTTGCAGAACTATACACTAGAGGGACCTAGTGAGAAGAGAATTGTGAACCTTCAGACTCATTTTACATTAAAAATGAGGACCTTTTATAAAAAAGACAGAGTAACATCTATATGGCTAGTAGAGCTCATTACTATATGAAAGAAAGTGAGGACCAGGAAAATGTCCTCACTTCCCAAAATTGACCTCACTTTGTTGGTTAAAAACTGGTGATGGTCCTCACTCTGACGCAAGAACAAACACACACACACGCGTATACATATAAACTGTAGGTATTCGATCAAAAGCCAAATGGATTGAAGAAGGAGAAAAAAATAGTTCATATTTTAGTAGATTAGAAAAAACCCGACAAAAGAAAAATATAATTACGTCTCTAAATATTGGAAATAGATTTGTAACAACATCAAAAGAAATATCTTACGAAATATTCACATACTATCAGAATCTATACTCTTCAGAATTTTCAGTTACTCATTCTGACAACTTCTTTAAAACAGTCAAACCATTTATTAAACAGATAGATTTGGATTTTAAAAAGACTTGTGATACTGATTTAAAAATAGAGGAACTAGATGCAGTGGTAAAGAAAATGGCTTTGGGTAAATCACCAGGACAAGATGGTTTAACTACAAATTTTTATCAGTTCTTCTGGTTGGATATAAGAGAATTACTGTATGAAGTACTGAATGAATGCATACAAAACAACACATTATTAACTACAATGAAGCAAGGCTTGATTATATTAATACCTAAACCAAACAAAGACAAAACAATTATTGAAAACCTAAGACCAATTACTTTATTAAATATAGATTATAAGATTCTTACACATGTCCTGGCTAATAGACTTAAAAGTGGAATAAACACAATCATCAGTGAAAATCAATCTGGCTTCCTACAAGGTCGATTAATACACAATAACATCCGCCTAGTTTTGGATCTGATGGATTACAAACATTTTATAGAAGATGAAGGTATCATTTTGTTCTTAGATTTCCTTAAAGCCTTTGATAAAATAGAACACCCTTTCATTTTACAGTCGTTACAACAATTTGGCTTTGGGAAAAAATTTATAAACATTGTTTCTACATTATATAAAGATATAACGAGCTCGGTTCTACTTCAGTCAGGAACTACAAAGAGATTTGATGTAAAAAGAGGTATACGACAAGGAGACCCGATTAGCCCGCTACTTTTCATAATAGGAACAGAATTATTAGCATTATACATTAAAAATAACAGCAAGATAAGTCCACTAAATTTCCTCGGTACAAAAATTATCACACAGTTAGCAGATGATACAGCATTGTTTTTAAAAAATGCTGACCAAATACCTGAGGCTTTAGAAGCAGTTTCGTTCTTCTCAAAAGCTTCAGGCTTAAAGCTTAACATGGAAAAATGTGAAATTTTAACTATTCAAAATAATCAATCCACTTTAATTCATAATATCAAAACAAAAAATGAGGTAAAATATTTAGGTTTAATGATTAACAAGAACCACACTGAAAATGAAAAAATAAATATTCAACCCATCCTACAAAAAAATCAACAAATATTTAACAGCTGGCTCCAAAGGAACATTTCAATTTTTGGTAGAATATTGTTGACAAAAATGGAAGGAATAGCCAGATTAGTTTATCCGGCATATTCCTTAAATATATCAAATTCTACAATAAAAAAATTAATCAAATTCATTACAATTTCATTTGGAATAATAGACAACATCTGATCAGAAAGAACGACATTGTAAAATCTGTTGAAAAAGGAGGATTAAACATTATTGATTTTGAAGTAATGAATGCCGTAATAAAATTAAAATGGCTGCAGACTTTTATTAAGAATGAAAAAAGTTTATGGTTTAGTTTCCCATCACAACTATTTCAAAAAATTGGTGGAATAAAATTTCTCTTAAAATGTGACTTTGATCCTGCAAAATTACCAATTAAATTATCAGACTACCACACACAAGTTCTTAAGTATTGGAAAATGCTATACAAGCACAACTTTACACCACATAATATGATTATTTGGAACAACAAATATATTCTATATAAGAGAAAATCTCTATATTACAAGGACTGGGATGAAAAAGGAATTTGGGCCATAGTACATCTAATGGTTACAAGAGGTAATATTCTAGATTACACAGAATTTAAAAGAAAATATCATTTAGATTGCCCACAGAGTCAGTTTCTATCTGTGATCAAGGCAATTCCAGCAACCATGATAAACTTGGTCAAAGGAATGATTCAATATTCTGATGTAACTCCGATCTTTCCCTCTCTTCTTATAGGTAAATACGATTTCACTGATCTCAAATTCAGTAACAAAATGATGAGAGAACATATAAATAACGAAATTTTCCCTCTCCCAGTTAAAAAGAATTTATCTTTAAACGAATTTTCAGAGATGGATGTGATTAAGATTAGAACCAGATTTTTCTCATTTCCTGTGTTACCCAAGATGAAAGAAGTTCATTTTAAAACTATAAATAATATTTATCCCTGTGCAGAGTTCCTAAGCTTAAGATTTAAATTTGATGTTGATGTATGTAATTTTTGTCAGAAAGATTTGGAAACACAAGAACATCTTTTTTACAGTTGTTGTGTGGTTAAGTCTTTGTGGGACAAGATTCATGATTGGTTATCAACGAAAAATGTGATTCCTAATTTTGAATATAAAGGAGTTAAATTTGGCATTACTTCTCAAGATAAAAGGGTAGAATTTCTGTGTAATACTATATTCATTATTGGAAAATTCTTTATTCACAAATGCAAATTTTTTAAAATTTCTCCAAATTTTCAAGCATTCCAAAATGATGTAAAGAATTTGTATGCTTCAATCAAATTACTGGAAAGTAACAAAGCCTTAAAGTTTTCAGATTTGATAACAGTATACTTTAGCTAAACCCCTGTGTTATTTGTTTTATTTTCTTTTTACTTTTGATTTAACTTTAATGAGACTGTTTAAGTTTATTTTATTTTTTGTCTTTCAAAAAAAATCTGTTATGGCTGCCATATGTTTAATTGTACTTATCTGATATTTTGAAAATTGTATTTTGGATTTGCTTAAATAAAAAAATAAATAAATAAATAAAAAAACATATAAACTGTAGGACCCGACAGAGTTTGCCCTGGAAATAAGTACGGCTGGATTCCGTCAAAAGTCCGGTTTCTGTCAAGAAACTCTTCTAAAAAAATCCATATCGCTATCAGATGATGATAGCTCCACGCAAGGACGTGAAGAGACTGTTGGAGGGGCAGGTGCTCAAAGTTAAAAGAGGGAACATGGGGCACGGATTTAAAACACGATACAGAAACATACCTTGCTATACAACCGGCTGAACTGTACCAACCCTTACTATAAAGAATGTAACATGGAATCAATGGCGTACGTTTGATTTGAACTTTGGTAGGGACACTATTGGTCCAAAGCTTCATTGGTCCTACACAATATGCATGCTCCTATTTTTTGATGCTTGATTTGAGCATTAGGATGCGTTTTGCCTGTCTAAAAAGAAAAGGCAGCATTATTTGCTACATTTATACAAATTTTATAAGCACGACACACACTATATGCTGTTTGTTTATCTTTAAAGCATCACAGGATCTGATCAATGTCGAATTGGGACTTTTTCCCACTTTGAAAAAGTTTGCTTTGAACTTACCAGCAACAGAGACAGATGGTAAATACGTGCCTATTAAACCAAATATATTCAAAATATGTCTGTTGTCTAGATATATCCTGTATTTTATTTTGAAGATATAGAAATGTGCAGAGATAAACCCCACCCTTATTCTTTTTTTAAATCTAAGAAACTCTGTCAGCATCATAAAACACAGCAAAATTATACATTCAAGGGACTGCAAATAAATGTATTGTATTTACTTTGCACTGGAAGTAGAATTGTCACTGACACTGACAGCATTTCAAATTTTAAATTCAAACTTCAACAAATGTACAACTGCACTGTAGTTACTCTTTTTAGCCCATTTCATGTAATTTATCTTAACATTCCAAACACATTTCTTACATCATATATCTGAAGTGTAGATAACAGCTTCTCCTTACCTACATCCTCTCAGACAACTAATTATTTCCCTAACAATAGTGAGATTTCAATGTTTAAATGTGCAGTAAATCTTAATACATAAGGAGCATGGAGGACCCAATACTGTACTTTAAGTAAGATTAGTGACACCAAGACTGAGTTGTCACATGAGTGGTTGTCCATTTCATTATTGAAATGAGAACATATTAATATACTATTGGGATATACTAGTAAGACTATTAAAGAACAGCAGATTAATCTTTAAGATATGTAAAGGCCTATATTAAATTAATTTTGCAACCACATCAATAGATTAAATAATTTTTTCTTTTTGTCTTATTAAAATTGGTGGGGGTGTCGGCGACGTTGCAGCGTAAACAGGGGCGTAATGCAGCCGCTGTCGGGTGAACATTATTGCACACTGATAGCGCAAGGAAAACTAAAATGATGCGGCGTGCTGCTGCTGCAGCACATTGACTCTGCTTCTCCCGGCACCGTCTAGCGATCACCACCTCCCCTCCGCCGCTATTTAAGTAGAACAATGACCAGTGCAAAATTAAGTTCTATTTACCGAAGATGAAGTGTAGACTGCACATTCTGTTGTAGTATGATGGCTCCCACAGTCCATTGAGATTGTCTGCCTGCATCCTTTTCATGGATATTATTAATTTCTTTCTTCTTTCCTCGTCCTTTGGTAAATGACAGAAACGTACATCCGACGATTTGGAATGCCTCTGTGTGCAACCGGGAGCACAACAAGTCGTAGACATTGTTTAGATTCCAAAAATAAACTAAAAGTACGTTCTAAACACCCGTTTTGTAATGATAGTAGACGGGAACAGTTCTGCTTTTGCCTACCCGCGGGACCCGGATGTAGCGCAGACGTCACGCATGACGTCACACGTGAACTGGTCTATAGTGCATCGTGACAAACAGAGCGTTGGGACTTGCTCAACAGCGGGTCCGCTGAGTGACATCACAAAATGGGAGGTGACAGTACTATTCTGGAACAAGATGGGTTCCTCCACATAAACATGATTAAAAGAAAATTATTCTTAACTAAAAAAAACATATAATTTATTGCACAGTATGTAGTAGTTTTATATTTAAAGTACTTTCAGCAGTTTGATTTCTGATTTTGACCGGACTTCTCCTTTAAGCAGAAACGTGCCTCTACTCAGCGCTGGTTCTCAGACCAGTGTGATGCGTTCGCGAGCGTCAGAAAGCTATGGTGCATTCAGGAGAATAAGACATTTCTAATTTACAAGGAAAGGCACATAAAACCAAACACAGCCCGAACCGTAGGGTCTACCCCCACAAACTATATATCCAAACGTGCGTCTCGATGCCGTGAAGTGTGCTATTTGTACTTCACTCCATTTCCAGTTACCATGGCAACAAAATTAGCGAAAAACCACTATTGCCTGTTTAAAGTTTGTTCTGTTTTTTTCAGTTAATAAATATGTTTATGTCAATGTCAGAAGTGCCTTTTTGGGGCTAAAGACAAAATAACCAAAGCTGTTGATCTGTGATCGACAGTACTCCATTGCAAAAAGTTATATATTACAATATACATGCTAAATTATGGGAAAACCACAAGGAAAGCAACTTAAAAAATCCAAATAAACAACAAATGTAACAAAACAGAAAAAGCAATGCAAGCCTCTAAGTAAACTAGGAGTTTATTTCACAAGTGCACAATGATAGAAAAAGGCTTCTTTTAAAAATGTTGCCAACTTTGGAACAGTGCTTGTAATGGTTTCATTCTAGGGCCCCACAATTCCTAGCAATGCAAGGGAGAACCACCCATGCAGATAAAGACAGCAAACATTGAAAATGGAAACATAAGCTTGTTGTTGCTAAGTATCTGGTTGCTACAACTTCCAGAAGGTGTAGGTTTTGTTTGTGTCACATTAACATATTTAAATATTATGTTGAACACACCTTTTTGTTATATGTTACCCATAAACACATTGAATCTGGTACAGAAATGTCCAGTGCTGAAATGGCTGCAGACTTTCCGGGCTGGGCTCTATAGTCACCACAGGTGCTGTCCAGTGCCTAATCCAATGAGACTCTGAGTGCTAATGGAGGTAAGGCCCTGTCTTAAGTTTTGACCCGTGGCAAAAGGTTAAATACTAAAATATTGGAAAATCTTGGGGTATTTGTCTTACCTTCCACAGTGTCAGCACACTGATTCAATTGGTTTTAGTGTCTTCCCTGTGTTGTTTTCTGATGTTTCTTTAATGACAACAGTTTACATAGAAGACAGACATTTTGCCTTCCTGCACACAAATCTTTTTTCAAACACTTGTATCAAACCTCTGCTTAAGAAGAACCTCTAAAAACATTTGATTTAAAATCCCCAAGCAATAAAAGCCTACAACCAAGGATAATTTTTAAACAACCAAAGATATTTGAAATAAGCAGCATCCGATCTGAACAGCTTACAATTTCCTTTCCACCACATACAGAGAGAGACACATTTATAATTCTTACAAGCTCTTAACAGATATACCTTACACCCTACAAAAGCTCAGCCTAACCAACACTCAGAAGCTTTGCCTTTAACGGTTACGCACACCACCAGGCGGGCGCCTTCTTCAACTTCTTCAGAAGTTGAACGTTTCTAGTTAGGCGCCCGCCTATGCATTGAAAATGCATGGCGGAGGCCTTATGTTATGCACCTAATAAGGGTTTCTTTATTATTATTATTATTATTATTATTATTATTATTATTATAGTACCGTTAATACAGCCGGAACCGTAGGCTGTACCCCCACAAACTATATATCAAAATGTGCGTCTCGACGCCGCGATCAGGGCTTTTTGTACTTGACGCCGTTTTGACTTACAGTTGGAACAGAATTCGCAAAAAACACTTCTTAACACAATTGACCTCTCAATAATGCTCGGCTGAGCACAACACTGGTGTTTTGGTCGAGTGGGTTAGGTGTCGGGCTGCAAAGCAGTAGATCGTAGGTTCGACTCCAGGCTGTGCCAATTTCAGAGAATTACATTTTCACCCAATATTTCATTTTCCTTTGGATTTAAAAAACGATTTTTTCATTTAAATCATTAGCCAGATTAATTTATTCAGCATATATCTTAAATATACCAAATACAATATTTCATTTCCGTTTGGCTTTAAAAAACGATTTTTTCATTTAAATCAATAGCCAGATTAATTTATCCAGCATATATCTTAAATATACCAAATACAATATTTCATTTCCCTTTGGCTTTAAAAAACGACTTTTTTCATTTAAATCAATAGCCAGATTAATTTATCCAGCATATATCTTAAATATACCAAATAGTACAATAAAACAATCAAATTCATCACAATCTCTTTAATCTTACATATGAAAAGTTATCCCTCGAGCCCTGACGTCAAAAATACGCCGCACAGTGCTGGGGTATCGTTAGTGTGTTCAGCTTGAATCAGCAGGTTAGGGTAGCAGGTCGACCGCCCCAAGATGGCGGCCGTATTCAAATTCATCACAATCTCTTTAATCTTACATATGAAAAGTTATCCCTCGAGCCCTGACGTCAATAGTCCGTCGATTTAAACAAAAATACGCCGCACAGTGCCGGGGTATGGTTAGTGTGTTCAGCTTGAATCAGCAAGTTAGGGTAGCAGGTGGACCGCCCCAAGATGGCGGCCGTAATTCGAGGGGCGCTGTGTATTATTCAGAGCAGACAAGCAGTACTCTTTCAGTTCCGGATCAGAGGTGAACTCCTCCATCTTGTGGCTTGCTGTGCTGTGCTGTGCTGTGCTGCCGTTTTTCCTAAATTACTGAAGGATATTGTTGAATGAAGTCCAATTTACCCAGACGAAGGGTGTTCCATTGGGTGTTTTCCTTGCAACTACGTGACGGTGAGTCGTTTATTTAATGTCGGTTTTATATTATGGTAGAAATGCGGTGGCTAGGCTACACGGCACTGAGGGATGGAAGAGCTGCATGAAGCTGACACCCCACCCACAGAAAAAACTCCGTTAAATAGACGGAATGGTTAGTGCTTCGCTTGTGCAGGTTTGTGCCGTTAAAATTAGCGTTGGTGCTGTTTTGGTTTTGAAGATATTAAAGAATATTTGTTAAGGTCATCCAGAATTCACCATCTCGCCATTTTGCTTCGAATCCGATCAAACTGGGCTACTTTTTTTAGTGCTTCGTTTATGCAGGTTTGTGCCGTTAAAATTATCGTTTGTGCTGCTTTGGTTTCGGAGATATTATGAATTTTAATTTCAACCGATGACGTCATCCCAGCCCGCCGCTTCAAAATAATGTGCTACGGTAAATCATATGTTATTGCCGTCACTGAAAAAAACGTAAGTCTTTTTAATATATTTCTACTGATAAATCAGTAACATTACTATGAAGTTGTGTCATCTACCGAGCCTCCCCCCCCTACAGCATTCTTATAAAATGATTTATATATTCCTGCTTATTGGCAAAGATCTCTTGGGACACATGTTTTTGTTTGTTTTTTTTAGTTTCCTGACTGAGGGGAGAGGCTGAAACAGTCTCTGTGCAGGATGGCTGGCGTCCTTAATGATGTTCCTCATTTGTGTAAAAAGATGTGGTCAGATCTACCTTTTGGTCTCAACACTTATCTCAAGAAAGCAGTTATTAATTTTATATTTTTCTTTTATCATGCAAGTTGTTTTAGCTGCTATTGTAAAATGTGTGTTATATTGTTTTGTACTTTATTCCTGAATAGATATTGCGGTTTATTTTGTCTCATTTAAAGAACTTTACTTTAGATAGCAATGTCAAGTGACATTGCCAAAAAAGGCATTTCATTTATTAGAATGTTCAACTGTTCTCATAAAGTCTATTTTTCCTAATCAGAAGGGTTTATTCTTCTTTGAGAGTATAATGTTTATACCATTTTCAAACAATAACTTGGTTATAGTTGATCTTAGTAGTCATAGTTCATTACTCCTCTGAATTAATTAGAATAGCAAACCTTTATTGCTCTACAATAGGGAGATTTGGGGGTGTCTGCACCTAACAAAAGGGCAATTAAAGTATACAGGCTTATATAACGCAGAAAACATACCCAAACTAAAATCAATAACAGAAAAAACTGCAAAAAATAAATCACACTGGTCAGCCTATAAAGTATAACAACATTAAAATTCATAATATCTCCGAAACCATAGTAGCACAAACGTTAATTTTAACGGCACAAAGATGCACAAACACAGCACTAAAGAAGTTGACCACTCATTTTGCAGCGGCGACCTGTGGTGACGTCACCGGCCGGAATTAAAACTTATATTATCTGCGAAACCAAAGCAGCATAAACGCTAATTTTAACGGCACAAATTTGCACAAACGAAGCACTAAAGAAGTTGACCAGCTTGGTTGGATTCAAAGCAAAATGATGGGATGGTGAACTCTAGATGAACTTAACAAATATTCTTTAATATCTTCAAAACCAAAACAGCACAAACGCTAATTTTAACGGCACAAATGTGCACAAACCAAGCACTAACCATTCCGTCTATTTAACTGAGTTTTTTCTGTGAGTGGGGTGTCAGCATCTGACACATGGCCTTTGGTGAGCTTTGGTGACATTAAGTATTGGCACCCTTTTTGAGGAACTTCCCAGTACAGGATTTGGACCAAACTAACAGAGTACAATCACCCGGTGATACTGGACACAACCATAGACATATATAAAGAGTAGACCCCGCATCGACCGCTCTCGCCTATAGGCGCTGACGAGATTTAGGGGCGCCATCTTGGGGCAGTCGACAACTCCGCTCAGTCTAATGTGTTAACCAGGTGCAGAATCAATTTTAATCAACTATAACTCGTTTAATGTTGAACTAATTTTCACATTTGTTTAGCTTAAAACTTTAAAACTATAGCTATTATAACAAATGGTCCAGTGCGTTTAAATAATCTTAGTGGGGTTAAAAGTAATAGAATATTCTGACATGATGTATGTATGTTTCAAAACACAGCCACGCACACATTTTTTATAATTTTTTTATTGCTATATAAACAAACACATTTGTACATGTACATATACTTCCCAAAAAGAACCCGTGATGGGCGAAATCTGTAAAGTAGTAACCTTTATTTTTTTTACAATTATTATATACAATTAAATACACTATAGTATATTGAAACCATAGAACAAAACCTTTTTACCGGCCCAAGCATTTGTTTAACAAATGAAAGTACTACATAAACGTTTTTTTTTAATTATTATTTACAAATAAGATGTGAAATAATTTTAATCAATACGAACTGAAGGCTTCAAATTGCGGAGATCAGCGTGGCCCACCGCGACCCGAGTCATTGGATTAGAACGGGAGAAAATTAAAAATTATTATAAAAAAAATACAAAGTACAGTAGGACAAATAGTGACTCGTGTGTATTTCACTGCTCTTTTGACTGAGGCGCTGCATCCGTGACTCCGGTCTGTAGCGTTTTTTTCTTCTAAAGCCCGCGGTGCAGGTGAGTTTTTTTTTTCGGGAGAAGAAGACATTTTTATCGGTAGTTGTCACTCTTTTTTTCAAAAAAGATTCTTACAAACCGACACGCCACCTGATGATAACTGTAATGAACGGCTCATCAATGCAAATCCGTGAAGCAGCGAGACCGTGAAAGGTGAACCGCAATATAGCGAGGGTTCACTATATATATATATATATATATATATATATATATATATATATATATATATATATGCTGTTTATTCACTAATGTCTAACAACAACTTTGTATCTCCTAGTATTAGAAAACTTACATTCTGATCAAAAATATAAACAATGTCTTTTCATCTTGCTTGTGAAAAGTGATCCCTCGATTTAAACAAAATTGAGCCGCACAGTGCTGAGGCATCATTAGTGTGTCAGCTTGAATCAGCAGGATTAGGTATCAAGTCGACCGCCCCAAGGTGGCGCCCGTAATTCCTGCGCAGCGACAGTCAATGCGGGGTCTACTCTTATATTATGTCTATGGACACAACCATGTTAGCGGCTAACGCTTAGCATGTTGCTAACCGGAAGTAGCTCTAGGAAGGTCTCACCAACTTCTGCTTCACAGAGTTTGTACTTCCTTTAGTAGTTTGTAATGCCTTTAACATTTTTATTCACATATTTCATTTTTTCATGTTACATTGAAGTATTTAATCATGTTTTAATAACACCAATTTTCCATGCTGCTTGGATGCAGACCTTCTCCTGTCGACTGTTTTTTTTTGGGGAGGCTTAGTTGCTAAAGGAGGCCGATCTGACACATGGCCTTTGGTGAGCTTTGGTGACATTAAGTATTGGCACCCTTTTTGAGGAACTTCCCAGTACAGGATTTGGACCAAACTAACAGAGTACAATCACCCGGTGATACTGGACACAACCATGTTAGCAGCTAACGCTTAACATGTTGCTAACCAGAAGTAGCTCTAGGAAGGTCTCACCAACTTCTGCTTCACAGAGTTTGTACTTCCTTTAGTAGTTTGTAATGCCTTTATCATTTTTATTCACATATTTCATTTTTTCATGCTACATTGAAGTATTTAATCATGTTTTAATAACACCAATTTTCCATGCTGCTTGGATGCAGACCTTCTCCTGTCGGCTGGTTTTGACGAAGACAAATCCTTTTCACACTCAGAAGATTTCATTTAAAATCCCCAAGTGATAAAAGCCTACGACCAAGGAACTCGGAAGCTTTGCCTTTGACGGTTACGCGCACCACCAGGCGGGCGCCTTCTTCAACTTCTTCAGAAGTTGAACGTTTCTAGTTATTATTATTATTATTATAGTACCGTTAATACAGCCCGAACCGTAGGCTGTACCCCCACAAACTATATATCAAAATGTGCGTCTCGACGCCGCGATCAGGGCTTTTTGTACTTGATGCCGTTTCGACTTACAGTTGGAATAGAATTCGCAAAAAACACTTCTTAACACAATTGACCTCTCAATAATGCTCGGCTGAGCACGACACTGGTGTTTTGGTCGAGTGGGTTAGGTGTCGGGCTGCGAAGCAGAAGATCGAAAGTTCGAATCCAAGCTGTGCCAATTTTAGAGAATTACATTTTCACCCAATATTTCATTTCCCTTTGGCTTTAAAAAACGATTTTTCAATTTAAATCAATACAGTTCACCTCATGCCTTTAACTTGGTTATTCACATATTTTATTTTTTCATGCTACATTGAAGTATTTAATCATGTTTAATAACACCAATTTTCCATGCTGCTTCGATGCAGACCTTCTCCTGTTGGCTGTTGGCTCATTAGCAGCCTCATTTGTTGTGGTCTGTGTTCATTCACACAAAACAATAAACCGTGCCAGCCGACATGAGTTTTACAAACGGCAAAGCTTTGTCTTAAGCAGTAACGTGCCTCTACTCCGCGCTGCGTTCTCAGACCAGTGTGATGCGTTCCCGAGCGTCTGAAAGCTGCATTCAGGAGCATGGGACATTTCTAATTTACAATAATATATATTCTTTTTTTACAAGTAACAATTAAATAACTTGAACAACTGGTATAAATGAATGATGATAAAGGAATTTATTTAACATGTTTTGGGACAGTTTGTATTCAGACGTTTTAAGAAAACATTAAAGTATTTTATGTATTGTTTATTAATTTATTTTATATTATACTTAATCTCCTCCTTTTCCTGTATAATCCTGCCTCAAGCATTTCGCTGGCTCTCCTTATTATTGTAAACTTTGTAACGTAACGAGAGTTCAGGGACATCCTACAATCAGGCTTAGGCTACTGGAGGACATCAGGGCCAGTTTTTCTCACTCTACTGATTTCTACTGTTCTCCAGTTTTGCATTGCATTGCATTGAAATGAAAGTCACATTTCCTGCCACAGTTGTTTGCTGCTTCTCCACCGAAGCCAGGCCTGCAAGCTCTCCACCATCAGCCATCACTTATCAGTTACCCTCCTTCACTGCCTTGAATTTTAGTCATACTCAAAAACTGCTAGTTGAAAGAATAATTAATTTCATTATTATTTTCTGTTTAAATATCCAGTCATATTCACTGAATTAGAACATCTTTTTAGAATGTTTTTTAGTCTGAAAATGACAAGTACCTTTTGAAATTAACCTTAATGCAGGTACCAACTTGTCCTTAAACCACAATAATTGTATTTATTTTACTACTATAATGTACTATTTTAATCTTAAATCTTATTTGTATTAGTTGGGATGGCTGCCAGCACAACACTGCATTATGTCCTCGTGACAGAAATCATCGCTAGAAAAATGCATTATCATCATTCAACAATGATTACTGAAAAAGACGTACTTCGTTCCTGTAGTTCCTATACTGTCCACGAGTGGCGCTGTGTGAGCAGACAACAAGCAGTACTCTTTGAGTTCCGGGTCAGAGGTGAACTCCTCCGTCTTGTGGCTGCTATTGCTTGCTGTGCTGTGCTGTGCTGCCGTTTTTTCCTAAATTACTGAAGGATATTGTTGAATCAAGTCCAATTTACCCAGACGAAGGGTGTTCCATTGGGTGTTTTCCTTGCAACTACGTGACGGTGAGTCGTTTATTTAATGTCGGTTTTATATTATGGTAGAAATGCGGTGGCAAGGCTACACGGCACTGAGGGATGGAAGAGCTGCGTGAAGCTGACACCCCACCCACAGAAAAAACTCCGTTAAATAGACGGAATGGTTAGTGCTTCGCTTGTGCAGGTTTGTGTCGTTAAAATTAGCGTTTGTGCTGTTTTGGTTTTGAAGATATTAAAGAATATTTGTTAAGGTCATCCAGAATTCACCATCTCCCCATTTTGCTTCGAATCCGATCAAACTGGGCTACTTTTTTTAGTGCTTCGTTTGTGCAGGTTTGTGCCGTTAAAATTATCGTTTGTGCTGCTTTGGTTTCGGAGATATTATGAATTTTAATTTCAACCGATGACGTCATCCCAGCCCGCCGCTTCAAAATAAAGTGCTACGGTAAATCATATGTTATTGCCGTCACTGGAAAAAACGTAAGTCTTTTTAATATATTTCTACTGATAAATCAGTAACATTACTATGAAGTTGTGTCATCTACCGAGCCTCCCCCCCCTACAGCATTCTTATAAAATGATTTATATATTCCTGCTTATTGGCAAAGATCTCTTGGGACACATGTTTTTGTTTGTTTTTTTAGTTTCCTGACTGAGGGGAGAGGCTGGAACAGTCTCTGTGCAGGATGGCTGGCGTCCTTAATGATGTTCCTCATTTGTGTAAAAAGATGTGGTCAGATCTACCGTTTGGTCTCAACACTTTTCTCAAGAAAGCAGTTATTAATTTTATATTTTTCTTTTATCATGCAAGTTGTTTTAGCTGCTATTGTAAAATGTGTGTTATATTGTTTTGTACTTTATTCCTGAATAAATATTGCGATTTATTTTGTCTCATTTAAAGAACTTTACTTTAGATAGCAATGTCAAGTGACATTGCCAAAAAAGGCATTTCATTTATTAGAATGTTCAACTGTTTTCATAAAAAAAGTCTATTTTTCCTAATCAGAAGGGTTTATTCTTCTTCGAGAGTATAATGTTTATAACATTTTCAAACAATAACTTGGTTATAGTTGATCTTAGTAGTCATAGTTCATTACTCCTCTGAAGTAATTAGAATAGCAAACCTTTTATTGCTCTACAATAGGGAGATTTGGGGGTGTCTGCACCTAACAAAAGGGCAATTAAAGTATACAGGCTTATATAACGCAGAAAACATACCCAAACTAAAATCAATAACAGAAAAACTGCAAAAAATAATCACACTGGTCAGCCTATAAAGTATAACAACATTAAAATTCATAATATCTCCGAAACCATAGTAGCACAAACGTTAATTTTAACGGCACAAAGATGCACAAACACAGCACTAAAGAAGTTGACCACTCTGGTTTGCTTTGGCTCAGCACCAGCAAAGGAATAACAATGTAGCGCTTTATTTTGCAGCGGCGACCTGTGGTGACGTCACCGGGCCGGAATTAAAACTTATATTATCTGCGAAACCAAAGCAGCATAAACGCTAATTTTAACGGCACAAATTTGCACAAACGAAGCACTAAAGAAGTTGACCAGCTTGGTTGGATTCAAAGCAAAATGATGGGATGGTGAACTCTAGATGAACTTAACAAATATTCTTTAATATCTTCAAAAACCAAAACAGCACAAACGCTAATTTTAACGACACAAACCTGCACAAGCGAAGCACTAACCATTCCGTCTATTTAACGGAGTTTTTTCGGTGGGTGGGGTGTCAGATTCTGCACACATGGCCTTGGTGAGCTTTGGTGACATTAAGTATTGGCACCCTTTTTGAGGAACTTCCCAGTACAGGATTTGGGACCAAACTAACGAGTACAATCACCCGGTGATACTGGACACAACCATAGACATATATAAAGAGTAGACCCCGCC